>NC_083104.1:94062294-94362294 GCF_949774975.1 Lagenorhynchus albirostris | reverse complement strand
AAGGATGACACTCTTCCAGGTGTGAAGAGGCAGCATGCGGGGGCCTGCTGCGACCTCACGTGGTGTGGTTTGGAGAAAACCTGGACCCTGCCATCCTGGAGGAGGCTGGCAGGGAGCTGGCTCTCTGTGACTTGTGTCTCGTGGTAGGTCATGCCCGTCCCTGATCCTCGGGAGGCTCTGAAACACCAGGCGGGGGGGTGGGGGTGGGGGTTGCTTCCTCGCTCCCTCCCCCTCTTTTCCTTCCTCCCTCTTCCCCTCCTTCTCCCTCTCTCCCCCTCCGCCCTCCCTTCCTTCCTTTTCTTAAGGGTGTGTTGAGAGTCGGGGGGTGCCCTACAGAAAAACTAAGAAACGGTGAATAAGATACGATCTCAAAATATGAAACTAGGGAAGACCATGTCTGGGGCTTCTCAAAGCCTTTCCCCCCAGAAGAGAAATAATGGAAAGAGCATGTTATTGGTTCTGATTTTGAAAGTAACACATGCTCATTATTAAATTTGAGAAAATACAAAAAAGTATAAAATTATAAAGAAGAAATTAGAGATCACCAATAATTCCACAATCCAAAAATAGTCCCTGTTAGCATTTTGGTGTGATCTCTTCTAGACCAGAGGGGAGCAGACTATGATGTGCATTGTCTTGCGAACAAAGTTGTACCGGAGCATAGCCGTGCCCTTCCTTCTATGTATTGCCTGTGGCTCCTGTCACACTGCAATAGCAGAGTTGAGTCTTTGTGACAGAGACTGCATGGCCTGCAGAGCCTGAGACATTTACTATCTGGCCCTTTACACAGAGTTGACCCACCCTGGTCTAGACCTCTGCTTATGCAGATGTAGACGTATTCAGATTCAAAGGTGGGTTCATACTGTATGTCCTGCTTGGAAGCTGCTTTATTCACATAGCAGTTCACTTAGCCTATTTCATGTCCGCACGTCCAAATCCACGTCATCTTTTAACAGGCTGCGTGGTGGTGTTCCTTTGTATGGATGTAAAAGGACATAGTTAACCAATCCTCCACTGTTGGACACTTAGGCTGTTTCAGATTTTGATATTTTAAAACAATGCTGTGATGAATGTCCTTAGATGTAACTCTTAGCAGGCTCTTCAAGTTATTTCCTGAGGGCAGATTTCCTGGAAGTGGAATTAATGGGACAAAGGGCATGCACATTGCAAATTCTCCTAACACATCTCTAAAAGCAGAAGCAGCCTCTCACGGGTGTGTGTTCATTCAGCTGGTGTTTCCTGAGTGCGTCCCACTGTTGAATCTAGTGTCAATGTGCTCGATAGACGGTTACGCAAGGAAAGCTGGCTTGTAAAACTTGGTCTGGTCTCCCTGCTCTTGTAAAGAATGTTTATAAATATATATTCGTAGAGAAAAACCTGAAAGAATATACATCAGAATGTGAGCAGTGATAATCTTGGTAGAAATAGGATTATGAATGACGTGTATGTGTTTTCTCTTTGTATTTTCTAACTTAAAAGGAACCTGGATTATTTGCATCTCTTCAAAGAGCAGAAGCAAAACTAAAACGAACCCCCTTTGGGTGACCATCGAGTCATTTCTTTGCCATTCTCTCTGTGTGTGCAGCTCTTGTCTTCGTATCGCGTGTCCTTCCCGAATTCTAGGGGACAGCCAGAGGGGCGCCTTCTGCCTCCCTGTTTGTCCCTCAGACGCTCTCCACTTATCCCATCCAGCTTAGCTGTCCTCACACCCGCCACCACAAACTGGCCCAGGTTTCTGGTAGGTTTTCTGAAAAGCTGTTTCCTCTCCACGGTGTGGTCATTTGTCCATTTCTGTTTGTTTGTTTGTAGGTGGGAACTTCCTCGGTGGTCTACCCCGCCGCCATGTTTGCCCCCGAGGTGTCTGCCCGGGGGGTACCGGTGGCCGAATTTAACATAGAAGCCACCGTTGCAGCGAACAGATTCAGGTACCGGGATCACCAGGGTGGGAATGCACGCTATTGAGCGGGTTTGGACGTGCTCATCCAAGCAGATTTTACTACTATTCTAATTTAAAAACACGGAGTTTGTGTTTTCTTATTTGGCCTATAGTTGCTTTGCTGGAAGAAAACAAAGTATTAAACCTAGATGAAGGCAGCTGTGTCTTTTTACGGGAAGTTTGCCATAGGGCTTTTGTTTTTCACATTTTGAAAGTTCTTCCTTGATTCTTCAGACTTGACTTTTATTTGTACTTTTAAGCTAGATTTAGTGATGGCATTTAGAGGTAGGTCAGCCGACGACTCAGCACGTAAGCCCAGGAGATAGCCATGCGGAACTGCGTCACCCACTCCTCTCACCGTGGGGCTCCCTGGGCAAATTCCCCTTTGGTCTCACTGTCAGGAATATTTGTACTTGTGGCCATATTGTGATACTGATCCTGTTTCCCAAATTTGTGTGCAAAGTGTAGATTATTGCAGTATTCGTTTGTCGTCTCATTCTAGGTTCCATTTTATGTCTTCACCTTTGTTTTGCTTTTTTTCACCTCTGCTTTTCTCTCTTCATTTTTAATGTACTTTATATATTCTTGTCAGTCTGTTTAATTCCTTTCCAGAATAAGGTAGACTATAAACTAATAAATAAATATGAATAAATAAAAGAAAACTTCACTGAAGCTTCTTGTCACTACTTTAGTCAGTGGTTTTTACCTCAGGTTTAAAAAATCTGATGACCCAGGAGATTCTGGTGTAATTGGTGTGAGGTGTAGCCTGAGCCCCATGACTTTTATAAGCTTTCTAGGTAATTCAAATGTGCAGCCAGGATGAGAACCAATGCTCTTTTTCATTGGAATAAAATCGTGTCACAGACAGTGTGGAAACACTCAGATATAATCCTCTTCAGGTGAGTGAGCTGACTTTCTTCCTAGACTTCTCCAGGTCTTTTTAGTCAGCTACAGCCTATGTGCTTAGACCATAGTTCTTCATTTGTGTGTAAGAGGTGGGAACTAGGAAGGTGCCTTTTAAGTTTATTTATTTAATTTATTTATTTTTGGCTGTGTTGGGTCTTCGTTGTTGTAGGCAGTCTTTCTCTAATTGTGTCGACGGGCTTCTCATTGAGGTGGCCTCTCCCGTTGTGAAGCACAGGCTCCAGGCACACAGGCTTCAGCAGCTGTGGCACGTGGGCTCAGCAGTTGTGGCTCACGGGCTCCAGAGCGTGGGCTCAGCAGCTGTGGCACACGGCCTAGCCACTCCGCGGCATGTGGGATCCTCCCGGACCAGGGCTCGAACCCGTGTCCCCTGCACTGGCAGGTGGACTCCCAACCACTGCGCCACCAGGGAAGCCCCAGGAAGGCACCTTTTAAAACATTGCCTTCTGTGTGAAACTTATACTCTGAAAATGACAGAATGCTGCTGGAAGAAATACAGAAGACCTAAGTATATGGAAGGACAAAGCTGAAAAGAGTCCAGAAAATAAACCTCATGTTTATAGTCAATTGATTTTTGAAAAGGGTATGAAGACAAATCAGAAAGGGAAAGAAGAATCTTTTTAACAAGTGGTGCTGGAACAGCTGGATAGCCACCTGCAAAAGAATGAAATTGGACCCCTTAATTACACCATAAACAAAAGTGGATCACAGACCTAAATGTAAGAGCTAAAACTATAAATTTCTTAAAATATAGGAGTAAATCTTTGTGACCTTAAGTTAGTCAAAACCTCCTTGATATGACATCAAAAGCACAAGTAGCATAAGAAAAATGGAGAAATTGAACTTCATCAAAGTTCAAGCTTCTGTGCTTCAGTGGACACCACCACTAAAATGAGAAAGACAGTCCACAGAGTGGGAGAAGATATTGGCAAGTCTGATATTTTAAAGGAACTGGTATCCAGAATATATAAAGAACGCTCACAACTCAATAATGAAAAGACGAATAACCCAATTAAAAAGTGGGCCAAAGATTTGAACAGACACTTCTCCAGATATATATATACATGGTCAATAGGCACATTGAAAAGATGCTGAGCATCATTAATCATTAGGGAAATGCAAATTAAAACCACAACCAGATACCACTTAACCACTAGCATGGCTATAATTTAAAGAATGGAGAATCACAAGTGTTGGTGAAGAAACTGGACCCCTCATACATCGCTGGTGGGAATGTAAAATGATTCAGCTGCTTTGGAAAAGAGTATGGTGGTTCCTCAAAAGAGTACATACACAGTTGACATATAACCCAGCATTCTACTCCTAGGTATGTAGTGAAGAGAAATGAAAATATCTGTCTACACAAAAATGTGTACATGAATGTTTATAGTAGCATGGATCATAATAAAAAATGGAAACAACCCACATGTCCTTTAACTGATGAATGGATAAACAAAACTTATTATCTATACAATGGAACGTTATTCAGCCATAAAAAGAATGAAGTACTGATACATGCTACAACATGGATGACGCTTGAAAACATTGTATTTAGTGAAAGAAGCCAGGCACACAAGGTCACATATTGTATGATTCTGTTTTGTACGAAATATCCGGAATAGGCAAATCAGCAGAGACGGAAGGTAGATTAGTGGTTGTCTAGGGTTGGGGTAGGGAGGAATGGGGAGTAACTAACTGCTAATGGGTACAGGTTTACTTCGGGATGTTGAAAATGTTCTAAAGTTGCTTGTGGCGATGGTTGTACAGTTCTGTGAATATACTAAAAAACCTGTTAAATTATACCTTTTAAATGAGTGGATTGTATGTGAATTACATCTCAATAAAGTTGTTCTATTAAAAAAGTTATTGTCTTCTAACCTATCCACTAAAATATTGGTACATTGTGGCACTTACGTGTAGCACCTGGGCCACTTAGCATCATCAAAAGTAACATCGCAGCCAGGTAACCCAAGCCTCTTGTCTGCTTGGAAGAGCATCAGAACGCTCCCAGGTGGGGACAGGGTAAATTTTCTGAAGCAGGAAATGTGGTTCATCCCCAAATTCTATTTTTATTCTAATGTGGCTTATTTTCAGTCAGTTGATCTCCAGCTCATCTCTAATAAGTGTACAGAAAAGTACACGTCATTGTAGAAAAGTAAAATGCAGATAGGGAAAAAGAAGAAAATAAAACTCGAGTGTTTCCACAGCCCAAGATAAGAGTTGGCCTCTGCCTTTCACGCTCAGGACTGACCAGCAAGGACTGGGCATCCATCGTGTTGGTCTTCACGTGAAAGGAAATGGAACTTGGTGGTTTTCCATGCAAGTTAAGAAGAGATTCTTGGCACGTACTAATGATATCACTTCATAAGTTGGGCCTCCTCAAGCCGCAGACCTGCTGCAGCTGCTACTCTTCTTCAACCAGAATTCTTCAGCTTCACGTCCTGAAAACCTGCCGTGTCTCTGTTTAGACAAACAGGCTACTTGCTAGTCAGAGACTTGGATCGGATTTGGACAGCACCGACCACAAGAACCACGAGAACAGATGCTCGTGGGCTCCTTTGGGAGCCGAGACTCTCTGTACCACGGAGTCTGGGAATTTTCCCAGATGAGTATAACTGACCAGTGAAGCCAGCAATGCTTTTGTCTAGGCGTCACCAAAGCTGACATTTAGAAGAGGTATGGGTGATCATCTTCTCATCCTACTCAGTGTTTCAAATGGGGAACCAAGCCCAGGGTGATTAAGAGGCTTGTTTAAACACGCAGCTCAACAAAAGCAGAAATTTCTCACATCTTATGTGTAACAGATGTTGGCTGAACTTTAGTTAGGTCAAGGGGTGAGCAAACTGCTGCCTGTAGGCCAAATGCACCCACCGTGTTTTTTGTAAATAAAGTTTTATTGGAACCTAGCCACCGCCACATGTTCCTGTATTGTCTGTGGCCGCTGTTGAACTTAAACAGCGGAAGTGAGGAGTTGCAGCAGAGACCGTCAGGCCTGCAAAGATGAAAATATTTACTCTCTGGCTCTTTGCAGAAAGCAAATTGCCAACCCCTGCTCTAGGTTAATAAGAAAAATGAAAATTGGAATGATACCTCCTTTTAACCTGATTTTCTTCGTTATCTAAATAGATAGTGGGAATGCTGCCTCTGTTTTAAACTTGGATCTCACAAGACTCCTTCGACCTTGTACAAGTTGTTTGGATTCTTTGCCCCAATTCTAATTTAGAGACTAAGTCGTGTAGAATTTACCTCCCACTGAAATGTATTAATATTTTCAAGGTGTTAATTTAATTAGTTCCAGTTTTTTTGTTTTTTTTTTTTCCCTGTCCCAGATGGTTGTCTTAGATGATTTCTGAAAAACCGTTACACTAGGCATTTTCAGATTTAGGCTTCAAGCTGTTACTCATTCCCAGAGGTCCTTGGCAAGTAAGGGTCTGCGTGCATTTGTTGAGGCAGAAGTGGGATTTGTGCTCCCGAGACGCTGGTGTGCAGGACTCTTCAAGCACCCTGGCCCTCCACGCCCTGCGACCACCTGTTGTTCATCTTTGCATTTCTCTAAACTTTGGAATTTAGTCAAAGCCCGTAATTGTTTATTTAGCACCTACTATGTACTAGGCACTGCTCTGGGTGCTTAGGATAGGATATGTTAGTAAACGATACACAAACCCTACCATGTGAAGATGGCATTCTAGCGGTGGAGGCAAATCGTACACAATAGGGATGATAAATGTGCAGATTCTGTGGCCTATGACAAGTGGGGATCAGGCCGTGGGAAAAGCAAAGGTAGAGCTGGGGGGAGCAGGTGGGTCGCAGGACTCAGTGGGTGGGTGGGGGGAGCCTCACTGAGAAGAGGCCTGAGCAGACTTGGAGGAGGGGAAGGAGTTAGCTAAAGAGGTGTCTGGGCTAAGAGCTTTCCAGATGCCGGGACCAGCTGGAGCAAAGGCCCCAAGGGGAAAGCAAGCCTGGGCGGTTTGAGGGGCAGCAGGGAGGCCAGCATGCTTGGAGAGGAAGGAGCGGGGAGGCGCTCCAGGAGAGGTAGAGGGGTCAGTACGGTGAGGAAGTGACCTGTGTGCTGGGCAGGTGCTCCCAGAAGAAGCTCACTGCAGGTGGAGTTGAGAAGTCTCAGGAATTCTTAGCTAGAAGATGGTTTTATCGCTTGTCTTATTTATGTATTTACTCCTCAAGAGTATAAAGAGGTTAGTTCTTTTAATTTACAGCTGATCACATTTGATAGGGAAGGCCCGTGCTCTCCCAGGCAAAGGGGCCCTGTGGTCTGTTAACCAAAAAAGTCACTTAAAGCAAGAATATAATAAAAAAGGACACATAAGTATTTCATTTTCATTTAAAGCATAAATGTGCATTCATTTGCCTTTTTTTTTCTGATAGAGCCAAAGGCCTTTTCGTTAGTGGGAATCTACTGACTGGAGCTCACCTTTCTTGCATAAATCATATTCATAATCCTCCTGGTGTTCCCCAAATTTCCCTGAGGAGAAAAATCACCTGAGCCTTTATTTTATAAAACAAAACAGATAACCAAGAAAATCAGACCCCAAGGCGCCGGTCTGGACTTCCTGAGTCAGAATAGCCAGGGCAAGAGGGCTGTTTATTTGTATATTTAACGAGTGACCTGGGTGATTCTTATCATCAGGAAATCTTGGAAAACACTGGAATACAACTCCTGGTTTAGATATTTTTCTGTTTATTTGTGTTTTTGGGGGGGCCACGCTGCGAGGCTTGCAGGAACTTAGTTCCCCCACCAGGGGTTGAACCCACGCCCTCGGCAGTGAAAGCACAGCGTCCTAACCACTGGACCACCAGGGAATTCCCTGTTTTTTCTTTTTTTAAGTGGAGAAAGAACATACAAAAAAACTTTGAAGCATTTTACCCTCATCTTGTCCACCTACATCTAATTTGACAGAATTGTTTTTAATAACATGTTATGTCTTTCCAAAGCATTCAGCTAATTTTCCTAGAAATAATCCTCTTTTAATAGCTATATTTTTGCATTAATTAAATTTTTAATTAAATTGGATCATTACATTAACCAATAAAAGTGGCATGAACATATTCTGGGCGAAACACAGTGGTCTTGGTTATCCTACAATGGGAGGGATGAGGGGAGAGGCACCGGGCTGCTAGAACAGGGGTCTTCAAACACCTTTGTTCTTGTACCCCGTTTACACTTTTTTTTTTTTTTTTTTTTTTGTGGCACGTGGGCCTCTCACTGCCGTGGCCTCTCCCGTTGCGGACAACGGGCTCCGGACGCACAGGTTCAGTGGCCATGGTTCACGGGCCCAGCCGCTCCGCGGCATGTGGGATCTTCCCGGACCGGGGCACGAACCCGCGTCCCCTGCATCGGCAGGCGGACTCTCAACCACTGCACCACCAGGAAGCCCCCCCGTTTACATGTTTAAACTTGACATCTAAAATTTATCAAAATCATTGAAAAAGATGTGATTCCGAATTACTGGAAATAAAATACCGACATTTAAAAATAAAACTGCCATTATCCTAAACTGCCATTTAAATGTATCCAGTCAAATCGAAATGTCACAACTGCTTGATACCCACGTCATCCATTTACAGAATAAATATACAAGCCCTTTTTAACAATGAGAACCTTCACATTTTTTCTTTTTCTCTTTGAACTGGTATTCCCATCCTACTTCTACCGTAGAAATTTATATTAATGTATTTTTATGCTTGAAAATCTTTTGTTGACTATCCTATTATATTCTGCTGTAAAATATATGAGTTACTGAACTATTTTCAAGTTAAAACTTAAAAATTGTTCCATTGAAAAATTCTTGTAGATGGAATTATCACTGCAGTAATTTATAGTACTAAGTTGTTGAAAACAACAAATGATACATTTTGATTAATAATTCCATAAAAGTAAAACTATGGGAAATGCATCTCTTAATAGATGCATGGGGCATGAGTTTTTTGAATTAGTTCGGGTATCCATGGCTGAGTATTACGCATTGTTAGAAGGAGACGGAGTTCATGTTGTTGTAGCCCAGTCGGCCTGTGGTCACAGGAAACCTGTATTCTGAGAAGATCATGTTTCCTGACCCACTGCAGTGAGCGAGACCCCAGAGGAGCCGCGGGGCATGTCCCCAAACAAAGGAAAAGATGGAGTTATTATAGGATTTGGAAGGAGGGTTGAGTTCAGGTAAAGTTTAAATGAAGCAGTTTTTGATAGACTCAGCAACTAGCAGGGCTGTGGGTGTGGAGAGGGGTCAGATCTTCTCTGGCTGCAAAGTGGCTGCAAGGTCCTGTTTCCTTGAAGGTAGATGTGGAACCCTGGTCCCAGACATCCCTTACCTGGAGCTCTGCACCTGGGTTGGAAGTAAGGCTGCTTCTCGGAGGCTTAGGTCCTCCAGATGCAGGATATTTCATTCTTTACTGCCGTCATACTGGTAGTGTATGATTTTAGAGGACAGAATTCCTACTCAGTGAGTAGCAAAGCAGTGGTCGCTCAAAGAAGGGAGTTGTTATGATACTGTGCAGCTTGTCCTGGGGGGAAAAATTGTGTTTCTTACTAGCTTTGCAGCTGGCTGTATCTGTGTCTGTAATTCCAGTCTGAGGGATGGCAGGGAAGATTTTTATTGGCCGAGCTAAATTTTGCCTTTTCAATGTCCAATGTCAATTGTAATTCTTTGTTTTTGCTTTTTTAAAAAAATATTTATTTATTTGGTTGCACCGGGCCTTAGTTGCAGCAGGCGGGCTCCTTAGTTGTGGCATATGGGCTCCTTAGTTGTGGCAGGCGGGCTCCTTAGTTGCAGCTTGTGGGCTCCTTAGTTGCAGCATGCATGTGGGATTTAGTTCCCTGATGAGGGATCGAACCCAGGCCCCATGAATTGGGAGCGCAGGGTCTTATCCACCGCGCCACCAGGGAAGTCCCAGTTTTTGCTTTTTATAGATGAAAGTACTGAGAAACCTGGGCCTCATAAACCCTGGGCGTGAAAGGAATTTCATTATGGCATCACCACTCAGATTTTGGACCTCCTTCCAAGTTATACGCTGAAATACCCATAGTAATCTTGAATCACGTTTACTGATCTGTTCATTGACAACTCTATAAGAACCTCTTTCAATTTTACTGAAAGCAAGGATGAAACGGCCCTGCTTGCATGTGTTACCCGGTCTTTAGAAACCATTTGTTTTCTCAGATCCACACCGATATTTCAGACATCCCTTTCTTTTCACGTTCTGGGATAAGGCGCCATTGTAAGGTTTGGGATGGGTGAGGTGAGCTGCAGCTTGCTTTGGTAAATAGGGAGGAGGGTGAATGTGGAAAGGGGCACAAGGAAGAACATGTGGAAGCTGAGGCTCTCCGTGCCTGGCTGTGCTTCTCGGAAAGTCCTCAAGGGACTGTGCTGGGGCGGAGCTTTTTAGTGGCCAGTGTTCCACATGCTGCCAGTGGTAGAAGGATCAGAGAGGCCATTTGGTCGGGGATGTCCGTTCGTGGCACAGAGAACAGAGTATTCAAGGGCTAAGGCATTCATGATTTGTGTTGTATCAAGAATAAGTAATATGACCAAATGCTTTTTTCATTTTTAACTGTGCTCAGTTGATTTTCTTATTAACGATACACTAGAATTAGTTGGGTATTTTTTTCCCCGTCCTAAGTGTTTTCCCTTGAAGGAAGCAGAAGTCGTTGGTTTTTCTTCTTTTCTCTCCCTCCTCTTTCGTGATCTTTCTCTTTTTCCTACTTTCTGACTGCAAGTCAGGGCTAGTCGCGAGTTCAGTGGACGGCTGCAGAGGCCTGTGGCCTCAGGTAAAGTCCTTACGGTCCACATGGCGCATGAGGCTCTTTTTTTCTTGTCCTTATTACCTGTCAGTAAGATTTTGTAAAACTTACAATATGTCAGTTATGAGTTTGGCAAAGCAATCACAAAATACAACCATGTCTCCCCTTCTTCCTTAAAAGAAAATCCTTATTTATAGCACCTAAATTCTAAGCAATTGCTTTCCCAAATTCCCTTGGTGACAGGGGCCAACCCATAGTGAAGTGTCTGCATTTGGAGTTTTCAGAAACTAGATGAAAGAACTGGGCACAGAAACGCATAAGACCGCATTTGTGAGAATGTGAATTTTACTCTGGCTGTAACTAAGAAAGTTGACTTGCTGAAGCAGAATGTTCATCTTGCTCCTAACTCTGCTGTGTTCGTCCTGCTATTTCAGGTTTCATTTCCAGGGGCCATGTGGGACGACGCTTCCTGAAGCCCTTGCGCCTCATGAAACTGAAACTGTTTCTTAATTGCCCTGAGGAAGGAAGAAATCACAGTGCATCTATAAGTACCAGGCCACCAACAGGAGAAACAGTCTTGTGGATGGTGAGCTGAATACTGAAAGGTCTGAATGTATCTTCTGGAATCCAAACTGCTGATAAGTGATGGGACTTAGAGGAAATTGTAGTAAACGTGTTTAGAAGGAGAAGTCACAGAACTTCTCAAGTCAATTCACGTTATCTGGTTTGAACTAAACATAAGATACCTCTGATGTGTTTGGTTGGTTACCGGGAGGGAAACAACTTTGTAATTAGATTGTCTAAAAAAAGTAATTTTTTTTTTTTTGCTATTTGGGTAGAGGGGTAAAACCCTGGTATTTCTGATTTTTGTGCAAGGTTTGGTGGAAAATAAAATCCCTTTCTACAGCTGGTAATTGACTGTATAAAGGTGTTACCCCAAGAGATATCTTTGTTGGAGACTTTCTCTTGTCAATGTTTATCTTGTTTGGCTGCCTAACCTCAGTTTCAGGGCGATAGCTTACAACAAGAATTCAGGCAAGGAAGGAAAAGAAATTAGCAGTAAGGTAGAAAATCAGGATGAGAAAAAAGAATAATGCAAATATATGGACTCCAAGGACAAACACAGCTGCCTAAAATTTAGCACTGGCCTTCCGAGTGGGTCATTCCTCAATATTATAAACACAGAAGGACATTTCTCACTATCATCAACACACGCTTCCCCCGACACTGAATTTTGAAGGGAGTTTTTCCCGTGGGACTTGAAAGTTTTATGCTCATACTACCTCTGCGTAAAGTAGGAAGAATACAGCCCTCTCCTCAAGTCCCACCATCTAATGCAGCTCCCAGGGATGCCTGCTGCCGGCAAGGCAAGCATCAGAGGCCTGACGGAGGAGCGGCCTTCAGTAAACAGCGCATGAAGGTCGTACATAACTAGCTCCCTTGGATCAGGTGGGCTCCCTGGGTGATTATGCAGCTGGGCCATATCATCCCCACCCCTTACAAAACTGCATTTAATATTACACCCTTGGCGTTTGTAGAAGTAGATGACAAGACACTGTGACATAAAACTTTGTACTGCATTTGCAAGTCATGCCTTTTAATAAATCCCAAGTATCCTTTGCATGGGCAAGAGGGGTGCCCATAACCCACAGGGAGTCTGAAAGATCAGCCAGGCACCCTGAGGGCTCCCGTCATATGCTTTTACGTGGGTGGGTCAAAGCACGCACACTGACGGGACTTGTAATACTTATAATGCAGGTTTTGTACATAAAATACCATCATTCACTTCTAGTAGGTTTGTTGTAGGGCTTCCTAAAAGTGCACTGTATACAATTCCCTAGTGTTAGCAGTGATGGAAGTCAGAACACTGTTTCAGGGAGTCGGACTATATTTTTAATTCGTAATTTCTATCTGACCAAGATCCAGATATTTCAGAACTGTTCTTTGCAACTCCCTTCCTACTAGGTTGTTGGTACCAGTAGCTGTTTTTTGTTTCTGTTTTGTCAATTCTGTTCATGTTTTGGTCTTGTTTTTAAACTAGGAATTGCTTCCAAATCAGAGCAGAGGAAAAGCGAATTGAAAATACTCCACAATTTATGTGAGGTAGGATTATTCAGTTCAATTCAATATTTACTGAACATCTGCCGTATGACAGACATTAGAAGTACAGTGCTTAGAGAGAGATGGACCATCCCTCAAGGAGTTCACAAAGACTGGGTTGGGACAATTGTCATATGAATTGGTAAACAGCGTGAAAGCTATAGTTACAGAAATGTGTTCAAGATTCAGAGAATGCCATTAGAGATGAGCAGAGTGGGGATGGGGTCGATCTTAAGGTGCTTGGAAGTCTTTAAGAGGAAGTCAGCCTGGGTGGGAGTTTTTGAAGGTATAAATAGGAGTTCCAAGGGCAGAGTGTGTGTCACTAGGGCATGTCCAAATGCAAGGTAAATATGAAATAGCTTGGTTTGTTCAGAGAAAGATGAATCATTTGCTATCGTATAATGGCTGAGAGAAGATAAACACAAAGGTCATGAAGGGCCACGTATGCTAGGAAATGAAATAAGTATACTTGGGGCGGGGGCATAAATATACACAGGACGGGGGGGTTGCGTCACTAAGTGACGGTAGGATGGGCAGACACCGTGCAAGGTCCTGGGGTTACAGCAGGGAACCGGGGAGGGGGGGTCCCCGCTCTCAGTGAGCTCCCGTTCTAACGGGAGAGTCAGACAACAAGCTGTTAAGGCGAGGAGTCAGTGATGGACCCAGAACAGGCAGTGGCCGAGGGCTGGCGGTCAGGGATGCCCGTGAGAGGGCGGCCGAGGTCGCCACGCCCACGTTTGGTGCTGAGGATCGATTTAAATCCGAGTCTGTCGACCTTGTTTCTCGTCGGCGCCAACAGGGCTGAAAGGCATGGGGTCCTGCCGCCATAGCGCACTTCTTCCTTTTGAAACTGCACTTCTGTGGGGAGTGCGGAAAGCCGAATATCGACCAGGCGGATCTCGGAGCTAAAAAAGGCGGCGATAGGGCGACTGGGGCTTGTGGGTCACCGGATGGCGGAACCTGCGAGCCCACCTCAAGGAGCGCGAGGACCCAGCCAACCCTGCTCCCGGCATCCCCGCCAAGGAGGCAGCAGGATGTATCTTTCCCGCCTAGAAACCACGGCCACCTGCTCTCGCAGTCGTGAGCGAGGAGGGAGCCGCGAGGCCTCCTGCGCGCAGCCCCGGAGTCGGGCAGAAGGGAAGGGCCCCCAGCTTTTCTCAGGCCACGCCCGTCCGCGCTCTGCGCATGCGCCTCTGCATAGCTCAATGGGGCCTCGGGACCTGCAGAGGGCGACAGAACCCGCGGCGCCTGCCTTTTACGTCACGCTCCGCGTGCGTGCTGATTCCGGGTCAGAGGTCGGGCGCAGCTTGGGTCATGGTGCAGCTCAGACCGCGCGCGTCCCGCGCTCCGGTTTCGGCGTCGGCGATGGTGGACGAGGGCCAGCCCGCCTCGGAGGAGGAGGCGGAGCACGGCCTGTTGCTCGGGCAGCCGAGCAGCGGCGCGGCTGCCGAGCCGCTGGAGGAAGACGAGGAAGGGGACGATGAGCTTGACGACGAGGCCCCGGAGGAGCTGACTTTCGCCAGCGCTCAGGCGGAAGCGAAAGAAGAGGAGCGGCGAGTTCGCGAGACCGTGCGCAGGTTCGGAGCCTGCGGCCGGGCGGGGAGAAGCGCCCCTTCCCATCCCGCTCGTCCCTGCCCGCACTGACTTGTCGCCTTTTCTCCCAGGGATAAAACGCTTCTGAAGGAGAAGAGGAAGCGACGCGAGGAGTTGTTCATCGAACAGAAGGTTGGAGGGGAGGGCGGCGTTTCACAACGCGGCTCGGGGTAGAATTCAAAGTTGCTAGGATGTGGGGTAGAGGAAAGTCGCTAATATTTTCTTCTGACTACAGTGACAAGGTGCTCATGCTCTTTGCTGTCCACCGATTGAAAAAGGGAGTGGGAAGAAGTGGGAACCTGAAATCGTAGGGTCAGTCCCACCTCTGACGCTCGGCGGAGGTAGTTTATTTGAAACTGGGTCGCCGTGAGAATTAAGTGCTTTGGAAACTAAGGGCCGTTCCAACATGGAGGATGATTGATGTGCTCTCTGCTGTTTAGCAGATTGGCCCCAGAACTGACTCCATATGGACGTGATAGTAACTGCTTCCAGTGTATGATAGTGACCTGAGGGTTCCAGCCTTCACATCTTCCGAAGAATGTGGAATAGTTTCTGAGATGCTTGGTCCCAGTCTTCCCACAGCTTAGAGATAGTGGAGGGCGGTGTTCAGCCCAATTCATTTATTTGCCTAGAGGTAGGGCTGTCCTTAAAATGGTAACTTTTAAAAGCAATCCAGGGCATATTGTCGTGTACCTCACTTTTAATTGATTTTTAAAACGTTTTTAAGAAAAGAAAACTTCTTCCAGATACTATTCTAGAGAAGTTAACTACAGCTTCACAAACTAGGTAAGTAATGGATCTCGTTTTATTACTTGCCTACATACAGTCTTTGAATTACATATTGGTACATTTATTTGAACTCAAATAACTGAAGAAATTGTAAAGTCTAAATTAAAAAGCTACACAGTATTTGACTTTGGTGGGACAGGTTGAGGGAAATATTCCACTTATTTTCAGTCTTCTGGTTTTTATTATGTTTGTTGTTTTCCCCATAGGTAACTAGTTTCTGAGTTGCTGATCCCAGTGTGTTCATTCAATAAGTTGTGGGCCACTGTCATTGTACTAGGGGCAGGATAGATGGTGTGAATAAAAGTGTTTTGAAATTTATCCTTTAGTGGAGTAGCAGGCAATTATCCATAGGCTCCTAAAACTCAAGCTTGTCCCATACTTGCCCTATCTGCCACTAACGTGGCCTCCCTCCTCGTTCCCCATTTCACTTAGCAGCTCTGCCATCCACTGCACATTTAAAGCTACTTTTCCTCATCTGTACCAGGGAATCAATCAAACCATACTTAATTTACATTTCTAAATATTTGCTTTCCCCCCTCCCCATTCCCCCTTATCTCCTCTTACTGCTTTCAGCTTAGAAGTTTAGCCCTGCATCTTTGACTTAGGACAGTGGTTCTCAAATTTTCAGTAAAAGAACTTTCTCCAGAGTTACTCGGTTTCTGGATACATCACGGTGACAAAGTCCTTTTCACCTTTCAAAACCAAGTCCAGATGTTACCTGTCTTCTCTCACTCCCTCTACCCCATCGCTCGCCCCACCATCGAGCTTTTCCAGTGTGCAAGTGCTTCTGTGTAGATATCTCATTGTATTTTGCCATTTGTCTTTCTCTCCATTAGACCGCACTTCTTGAGGCTATAAATTCTTGTCTCTATCCTCGTTTGTGTCTAAATTGTTCAATTAATGCTTCGAGATCTCTCCAAATAAAGTGAGGCAGGCCTACCACCTTTCACTTTGTATTTCAAATACTGTACTATATAACTCTTAAATATTTCACTTTAACTCTGTTAACCACAACAGTCTGCTTTGGAAGCCTGCTAATATATTTTCAGATTTTAAATTCTGAGAAGATATTCCCAACCTAGTATAGTTTGTTGATTTTGAGTTGTCAGTTCACTGGGGAGAGACTCACTCTTTCTAAAGATCCTAAGTAAAAACTGAGAATGGTGGTAGTAAGGGGGGGGAGGGGTATCTTATTTGTAAAACCAGATGAAATTTTGTAACAGGTTGAGTCACCTTTGCTCTCTGCCATCCCAATTAGTGTTCTTCTTGTTCTTCCTTAGTGTGAAGAAATCACCCGCAAAGTTGAAAGAAGGTATGAACTATTCTAATTTAAATAACTTCTCATTAAGTGTCAACTGCATTTGCAGATATTTGCAGTCAAATGTTACTGACTCTTAGAAAGAGCATGGGAACAGGCCTGGCCAGTTGTAGCTTATTTCTTACAAATAAAAACCACACACTGGTGTGTAGTGGGTATTTAAAGTGAACTCCAGTATGTGTTCCTGATTTATTTTTACACCAATGCTAATTAGAAATATAACTCAATGTTTTAGTGAATTTGCAAAAGAAAAATGAAGAATGTGAGAAAGGAAGTGACTCAAAGAAAGCTAAAGAAAAAGTGCAAAAAGTACAGACTGTTGGGTAAGAAGAGTCTTCTTTTTTTGTGTGTAGGATGTAAAGACCTTTGGAGGAGAGTATTGGCTTAATTATTAGCAGTTTCAGATTGGATCCTCTGTGGAAAGTTTTTGGTATTTATATTTAAAAAAATATTTATTTGCTCTACTAAGATGTAAACATTACTTGTAAAATAGTCCTGTAATTTAGTTTTAGGATGTAAAGACCTTTGGAGGAGAGTATTGGCTTAATTATTAGCAGTTTCAGATTGGATCCTCTGTGGAAAGTTTTTGGTATTTATATTTAAAAAAATATTTATTTGCTCTACTAAGATGTAAACATTACTTGTAAAATAGTCCTGTAATTTAGTTTTATCATCTTACCCGTGCATATACAAAATTAGGACTTGGGATATTGTTTTCCACTATTTGAGTCAACTAACAAAAATACTTTATTTTGAAAATAAGCACTGCCTCATTTTGACCTTTTGTATTGGTTACCAGCCAGAATAAAAGCTACTTGGCTGTAAGGCTGAAAGACCAAGATTTGAGAGATTCAAGGCAAGAAGCAGCCAAAGCCTTCATACAGAATTGTTTATATGGTCCTGGAACCAACAGAACTACTGGTAATTTCTTTATGGACTATTTTTCTCCCTTTTAACTGCAAGTTAAACAAAGCAATGATAAATAATTCTCTTTCCTAGTAAACAAGTTCCTGTCTCTTGACAACAAGAGGTTACCGGTGAAAAAGGCCGCAGCCCAGTTTTTGAATAATGCTTGGGGTAAGATTCAGCTTTGTTCTCTGAATCTGATAGTTTTATGTATTGTATAATGTTCTTTAAAAAAAAAAATTTTGTTTATTTGGCTGCGCTGGGTCTTAGTTGTGTGCGGCACGTGGGATCTTCACTGCCACGTGTGGGATCTTTAGTTGCGCATGCAGGCTCTAGTTCCCTGACCAGGGATCGATCCCGGGCCCCCTGCATTGGGAGCACAGTCTTAACCACTGGACCACCAGGGAAGTCCCTGAAAGATGTTCTTTTTTAAGGAGATAGTAAATACTCATGCAGTATCGATGTTTTTCTTACAATGGCTTCTATTACTATTTTAAACTTGCTTCTGAAGAATAGGTCAGTGTAGTATGTATGCACATGTACCTAATTTTAATATTTACACTCATGTGTTAACTAGAAAATTTGGAATTGTTTGTTGGGAATTTTATCTCTTTATTATTCTTAACTGCACAAAACCTTCTATTCTAGCATCCCAGAAAAAACAAAATGCCAAGAGGTTTAAAAGACGTTGGATGGTCATAAAGATGAAAACTTCTAAGAAGTAAATCAAAGCTAAATGAAGAACGAGGACTTTGTATGTACAGAACTTATAAATTTTTAGTTTAGAGCATTTAATTTTTCTGAAAAGATTAATAAAAGACTTACAAATCATTTTAGAGGGTCATTATAAAAATCGTAAGTCTGTTTGGGGTAGTACCCAGTCACATGTCATCCATGGAGTATAAGTAATTGTGCCTTATAGTCTTTGAGCATCCTGGAAGAAAAAGCAGTTTAAAAGGACTTGTTTTCCTTTCTTTTTATAATTGTTTACCCATTTTACTGAACACAAGCAGTGCCCACACCAGTAGGGCTCCTCTGCTACCCCTCCCCCCTCCCCTGCAGGGTGTGTGGCAGGAGAAGTCTTCCACTACAGCTCTCAGATGCTTTAGTTTCTTGGCTATTTTTGTGCTATTGATGAGAATGTCACAGAATACGAGGAAGAGTGCAGTATCTAAGTGTAGCTAGATAATCTGTTCTTTTTTAAAAGAAGGTTTACCAAACCAAAGGACATGGTTGTTTGTTATCCTGTTGAACAGCTTGTTTTTATGTTTTACTTTTAACCAGTTTGGGAGTTTGCTGTAAAAATGGCAAGTCACATGCCATATTATGATTGTGAAAACAAGCAGATTCATTTCCTGCTTTCTTTCTGTATCACCCGTAGTATCGGGTTTGACCCTAATCCACAGAGGCCAGTAAACTCAAGGCAGTCTGAGGTTGCAGAACTCAGATTTATAGTAGCAACCACTCATTTTAGTTGTTCTAACTGTATGCCAGTACCTAATATAAATTCAATTGACACTCTAGTATCTGTAGAAGTAAATTTTTAATGGCTGGTTAATTATATCACTACATTTTTATTGCAATATAGTACTCATTTAAGCACTTAAAAATGGAAGGTGTACAAAGATTAAATTAAGACACGGTAAATTGACTAAATATTTGGTTTTTATATAAATAAAGGTCATGACCACACTGTTGACATGTAATACTGTTATAATACAACAGTTAAACTTGTGAGTCTACAACAGAAGTCTCTGTAGTTAAACAGGAAACAAAGCTGAAAAAGACCATGTTAAAACAAAACTACTGGGACTTAACAGGTCGGGATTGTAAGTAGCAACAAACATATTCACTCAGCTCCTGAGTATTTCAAGTTTTACAGTACACATTAAAAATGATTTCTTCCATCAACACTATAAATTCAAACTGTCAGATGTTTATGCATTTTGCAAGTTACACTGATTGAATTGCTTACATGGGAGCGGGGGTCAGAACACCTCCCAATTTGAAGTTTACATCACCCACATGCTAACACAAACACAACTTGTTCCGTTTCCTTCCCCCCTCTCTCCCCCCAACAAAGAAGGCAGGATTTTTTGGTTTCTTTTAGGTAATTGTTTTAAAGGATTTGTGATGATCAATTTGAACGTCTGAAATTCAGTAATATTTAACTCTTAGACAACTAAGAGGTTAAAGATGGAAAATAATTTCTCCTAACACTAAGTTAGAAAATCATTTGCATCATGCTGTAAACTAGGAAGCAATGTAAAGCAACAAAAACCTGTCCCCAGTACATAATTTAAAAAATCTAAATTTCAAATCAGCAGAACTGGTCTACTTCCATGTTGACTATATGCCACAATATACGTGTGAGCTCCGTGAATGCATAGCTAATGTAGGTAGTCTTCCACCGTGGCAGAAGCACAGGCTCCAATTCCTGATCGAGCCATCAGCCCTAGACACTGTGTGGCCTGTCCCATGGCTAGGGCAAGTGGAGGTTGCTTTGGCAGATTGTGGGTTTCTGAGGAAAAATGATTAAAAATGGAAATAGCAATTAGCAATACATTTCAAACAACGTCTCTCAATCAGGAAAATACTGCATTACTTACAAAATTACCGATGTCTGTACTGCTCTTAACTACTTAGCTAGCAAAGGTGGTTTTTAAGCAAACAGCACATGCCTTGGACATCTACTCTGACAAGGTAATATGGTTACTGGGTATCCAAGTAATAAGAAAAAATTCTTGCAGAATTAGACTTTCAAGGTGTTAGACACTCAAAAACTTCCACATTTACTATGATGGAAACGATGTAATTATCTAATGTTTGCAGTGGGGAGTAAGGAATATTTAGTATTTCCCTTCTATTTTTCCAAGGTCAATTGACATTACCAAAGAAAACGGCACCAGGTTTTCGGTACAAGTTTCACTGATGGATTCTTCCCCTTCTGGGAACAGGACCCAACAGAGGCTGCCGAATCCTTTCCACGGCATGTTGGTGAATGTCATTTGGGTTGGTAAGGGAGCAGGTGGTTATGGTGACCACGAGAGACAACTGAGCCAAACGACCCTATAATCTGAGGAGTTAATTTACAATTGATAGGATAAACATCTGTAAAAATCACCATTAAATGGAATTTTCAGGGTCCTACCTACCAGACATTTGTCAGACAGCTGTAGTACAAATGTAACCATCAGCAAAATTCATTCTTTGCCAGAAATGAAAAACTGGACTAATGATAAAAGTGACCAAACCCATAGAAGCTGATAACTTTTCCTTGTGTGCAGGTGTCCAAATTTTAATTTAAGGCAGATTCCCAGTTAGTAAAATTACTAATCAGTCCTTGTAGGCACAGCTGACAGCAGGGCAAGAACAGTGATCCAGGGCTGGTTAAGGTTCCATGTGGTTGGTTCTGAGGCTGCACATAGCGGTGGGAGAAAGAGAAGTTCCGGAAGGGATGAGGCAGAAATAAAGGGAGCAGGTTCCGGACTTAAGGTGTAAGGGGAAGTAACACAGGATGAAGAATATTAGAATACAGATAACGCAAGAAAAGATGCACACGCTGGTGAAAAGTGGTCTGTGGGTTAAGATTATTCAAGTACTAGCTCTTCTCTGGCAAGATGCTCTTCAGCTAAATTCTGATGGTGATACATTTTTTGGTCAACTCTAAGCAGGAATGACTTTATAAACTAACTCTGCCTCAGCTAGAATCAGGAACAATTTAATTTTTACACAAAATCAACATAACAATAAACAATGAAAAGGAAACCATCCTTTCAAAAATATCTCTTGAAGGTTCACAGGGAAGTAACCTTGCTCAGAGGTAAGCACATTACAGTTTTATTTTGGCCAAGGGAGGCACATCTGTAAGCATCTTTAAATTTTTTTAGCATATGAAACTCACAGGAATTACAGATCATATAACTTTAAGCACTATTTAGAGATGAAGCTGTATAATATAGCACAGTGTTTATAAATATGCACACATACATCCACAGCAATTTAAGTCTCATTACTTTTGCAAGAATTATATACATTTAATATAAGTTTAAGCACTATTTACAGCTGAACTACATAATACATGGCACAATATGTAAGAATACACATGTCCTGGATAATGGTCCTAAGCAGTTTACTACTGAAAATTTTAATTCCCCTGGAGAACCCAAGATTTTTAACTGTCATAAGAAAACTGTTCACTTTTCAAAAATACTTTCGAAGTCTGAGAGTTTACCTAGATACAAAGCAATTTAGGGCTTCATGATTACCTATAATGTAGTCATTTCAAAAAGACAATTATAGTAAACCATTATTTGCCCTACGATCCCAGCACTGCTACTAAGTACACTTATTTTTACCAATAAAGCTAAATGAATTTCGTATAACCAAAGAAAATACACATTACCCAAAGAAAATTCACATTGAATTTGTATAAGAAAAATATAACACAAAAAACACTACTACTATTCCAGAACTTCAGTGTTAGACCATAACACCATGAATTAATAATGAATTTCAGAAGGACAAAGAAGCAGATTAAGGCCCAAATGTGCATACTTTTAAACTGCTTCCTTTACATTCCAGCCACATGAGCCCTGGCCTTCACTCCAAGTCTTCTCTGTGTGATACTGATCCTATCTAAGATAGTTTCAGACATAAACCTAACAGGGCCAAACAGCACAAACTTCTAAACTGGTAGTCCCCATTTTTCTTGAGGAATTACATTCTAAAAAGGTGAAAAATCGCTCTCATCTGAGCTACCTCTGAGAAAAACTGCCCAGATAGTAAAAGTTTTATGTAAACAATCAACCCTATAGTTTATATATAAACTCACAAAATGTGCAGTTACTGAACTCACATAAAAAGTATTTGTTCAAGGGACTCCTTGGTGGCTCAGTGGTTAAGAATCCACCTGCCAATGCAGGGGACACGGGTTCGAGGCCTGGTCCGGGAAGATCCCACATGCCGCGGAGCAACTAAGCCTGCGCGCCACAACTACTGAGCCTGTGCTCTAGAGCCCGCAAGCCTCAACTACTGAAGCCTGCGCGCCTAGAGCCCATGCTCTGCAACAAGAGAAGCCACTGCAATGAGAAGCCCGCGCACCGCAACGAAGAGTAGCCCCTGCTCACCGCAACTAGAGAAGGCCGGCGTGCAGCAACGCGGCCAAGGATAAAGATTAAAAAAAAAATTGTCCTCTGTTTAAAAAAAAAAAAGTATTTGTTCAGTACATAAATACCACACTCCTACTTTGCAGTGAGTTGCTCACAGGAATGGCAACCAACCAGGGGACAGCAAATCTCAGTTTCTCACTTCGTGCTCCCCCTGCCTAAGCCCGCTGTTCTCCCCTTCCCTCCCTTTTTTACTTGGTAAGGGCATGTAGTTAAAATATGCTGAACTTCAATGAGAATGTCACGTGTCTCCAAGGATTGATGCTGACAGCACTCACTCGAGCCCCGTGGGAGCTGCGACACGGGTGGCTCGGGCCAGATATGCTTATGTACACGTTCACACAAAAACTTCTGTCTTCCAGAATCACAAGATGTACCCCAATATACCTGTTTTTACTCCATTTGAATCTATTTAATCTGGGATTGAGATACCAGAGGAAGTTTTCTATACTTTAAGGTAATTTTAATTTTTTAAATGTAGAAAACATTTCCCTTATGATTTTACCAAAATATAAATGCCAGCACAAATACCATCTCAAATACCCCAGAGACTAGCTGAAGTGCTTTCTGGCTTCACTTACCTAATATTGCACTGTTAAGAGCTGAGCACACAGGTTCTCTCTGAATTGGGTCAAGTTGATTTCCAACTGGGCTGTTCCAAGGATCTGAATAGGCTAGTAAACTGAATGCATCCTGTTGAAAACACAGCAATTTGGTTTTTAATTCAAACAGTTAAGCGACTGTGCTCACCATGATTACACGTTGAGAGAAAGGTAAAAATATGGCTTTAAGGCACTAGACTAACACAAGCCCATTTACCCCTACGACTAGGAGGCCATATATTTTTTAACAATTAAATTATGCAGCAAAGCCTAATTTGTTTTCATTTTTCTTGTAAACAGCCATTTTCATCATCTACCCCTTATCCCTACAACACATGCAGAACAGAATAGAATAAAAATGGAAAAAACTTAATTCCTGTGGAATGGGCTATATTACTGGTTAAAGTAAAGAGAAGGAGAAAACATTCATGACCACTAATATGAATTTGACATTAAAAGGTTAGGACCAGCCCATGTATTTTTTTTAAACACATGTGGGAACTGGGCGTATCTCACTGGACGTCATCTTCTCAAACTCAGTAATCAACAAAATTAAACTGGCTCCGCTTCAGGAACATTCAGTAGTTCCAGCCATCCTCAAGCCGCCCCTCCTGAAGTAACTGACACACTGTCTTCTTTTCAGACGACGGCTCTGTCTTCCTGTCATCTTTCTGTGGGAAGCACATAACTACAGTGGTTTCAGACATTGGCTTCAAGTTAAGCTGCATCACCAGAGTGGCCTTTGGCAAGAACAACCTTCCTAAGTTTCAGTATCATCATTTGTATAATGGGGATTATAAGAGGTCCTGTTTCACAGAGTTTATGAGGACTAACTGAGCTAAACAAAATTAGTAATGTCAGCTCACTCTAATCTTTCAGTAAAAGATAAATTATCGTTTTGCCAGAAGCCAATGCCCTAATCCAGAGTAACATTATGATACAGATACAGGTAGACACAGCACACCTTCCCAGTTCAGACGGCACGTGGAAAGGCGCTGGGGAAACCAAACCAGTGAATTCAGTAGCGCGACACTCAAACTGCTGCTCGTTCAAATGTGGAAGACAAATTCCTAAAGAATAGCACCTCCCACGTGAAGCTGCTCCAGCCCCCCTCTAGCCATCTCATTAGTGGGGGTGAGGCTTCCTGGTCAAGCCTGCTCTTGCCCTTTCTTATCTGAATTGGCCTCTACGTTGTGACGACTGGAGAACTGCCCGTAAAGCAGAGCTGTGCGGCCTGAGGCTACAGACAGGGATACACGGGGCACCTCCACTGTCCTACACTGCTGAGTATCTCATTCACATGAGACTTCTGGCCACAGTTATTAATGAAAGTTCTTTGAAGAACTTATACTAGTTTGAATCCCCTGCAGCTACTCACAGGTGCTAGTAGATACAAGGAGAAAAAAAAAAGCTTCATATACCTGCTGATTGCAAGATCTGCTTCTTAACAGTATTTAAGATATTTTATGCATCTCACAAAGCTACTAGATTCTACTTCTGGTTCCCCCCAATCCAAATTTATTGATGGAGAAAGATTAATATCTGATATCCTGTGAAGCTAACTCTAATCACGCTATTTCTAAAGACTGAGCTTTGCTCAAGACTTAATTCACCCCACAACCATCTAATGAGGTACCATCCCTATAGCGCACATGAATTTTAAAAGACAGACTAAAGAATCTGTCCAAGGAATAACTGCTACATCATTATTTTAAGCACAGAACTATCCTCTTGCGTCTACATCCTGACATGCTACCAAAAAGGTGAAATGCTGTAGTCCCAAAAGTCAAATCAAGACCATTCTGTCAAATACACCTTCTAGCATTTAAAACAAAATTCACAGAAAAAGATAATGATGGTAGTAATTTACTGTGCACTAATGTTGTGTGAGGCAATGTTTCAAGCGCTAATGTGTATCATCTCATTTAATCCTCACAATAACCTTAGGAGGTGGTTACTACTATGCCCATCTTAGACGCGAACTGAGGCAGTGAGAGATTACCACCACACGGTACTGTACTTCTTTTAGTAGGATACAGTTTCTTTCTTTTAATTACCAATCTAAATATTAAGAGGAAAAAAGTCTAAAATTTTGCCCCCATATTTTCAGTATAGCTGAACAAATATTTATTGGACACAGACGGGGACCACCAGGACCTCATCACTGTTTCGAGGACTCACACAGTCCTATGGGGGAGGCAGACATGTAAATGATGTACCGTGTATTGCTTATTAACAGAGTGTATTGTGTCACAAGAAGCAATCACAGATATAGGCTCAAGCTACATGGAAACTGAGGCTGGAAAGGAGAAAAGGCATGGCTGGAACCATGGGTAAGGGCTTAGACCCTAAAACACCCTAAAAATCACACTAAAAAGCTTCCATTTTTTCCAATAAGGCAACAGAGTTTTACATAACGGAGTGATATGGATTAGACTTGATTTTAGATGGATCACACAACACTATGAAGCACAGCTTGCAAGTAGAGTGAAGCTTTAAGCAAGAAAACTGAAAAACCCTTAAAAAAAAACAACTGGTTTATGCCATCAAGTTCCCAGGAGTAAATATCTAGAACTTTATCTTTCTTTACAAGGGGAATGAAATCAGCAAAGCAACCTTAATGTTTTAAATTCTGCTGTAAGACCAATTGGTGAAAGTAACCAAAGAAATGCAAATAAGCAATTTTGAGATACATGTTAAACCCACTAAAGTAGAATTAAGGTATCAGTGCCACCAGCACATCCCTTTATTACTGCTGATAAGTTGGTAGACGTTTCTGGAAAGCAACGCAGCAACACGTAGCAAGAGCCACAATAATTGTATCCTTTGACTCAATAATTCTATTTCTGGGACTTTATTCCAGTGGAATAATTTTAAGGAAGAAACAAAGATACATGTATAAAGGTGTTCAAAGCATTTTTTAAAAGGCAAATAGAAAATCTAAAAATAGAGCAATGCTTAAATAAACTGATACAGCAACACACTAGAATATCATGTAGCCATTTAAAAATAATTGTCAATAACGCATAGAAACTGGAAATACATTTTTTATGATAATAAGAACAATACAAATAGGATAACTACAATTACCAACCAGATAAAATATATGCCCATGCGATTTAAGGCACAAAACTGAAAATACCTGTTAAATATCATGGTATTATGGGTTACTTTTTATTTCAGAAAAAACATTACCTCAGTGGGAAAATTTCTGACAAAGTGTGACATTTAGGTAGGATTCTCAAACTGTACTTACACTTGGCTTAAACTCCGTAGCAGTTTCTAAACAGGGTGCATCTAAAGTTACTAGATTGAGAGCTACCTGCAGCTGGGGCTGCTCGCTCTAACCTGACTCTCCCGGCCCTCCAGCAGGTGCCCTGCTGCTCTGCGCAAGCGCAGTAAACAGCTGTTGAACAATTCAGGTGGCTCTCCCGGGAGCCACTGGCAGATTCAGGCAGGTAAGCAACAAAAACAAAGACAACAGGAAAACAGGAAAGGAAGACCGAGAAAGTCAGAAAAAGGTCAAGAGAACCACGGCTGCAGCAGGCCGCCCAGCCCGTGTTTAGCACAGGTGGGCTGCCCCAAGGTCCGCAGTGCGCCTGCTACTCCGCGACTGAGGGGAAGCACAACACGCGTGTACCTTACGGCAACTTCGGTAAGTCTCAAGCCGGCCTTAACCAAATCCTGTCTCTCTACACATGTATGCATGCTTCAGAAGTCTGTGCAAATTCAAACAAAACTAAAGATAAAAACACCCATTTCAACCACCCATGACCTGAAGTGAAGAATAAAAGAAAACAGTAATTTCTAAACCTTCTCAAGCAGGGCAAAAAAAAAAGTTCTCTTTGTGTTACCCTCAAATCCTCCAGCATTGTTCTTTAGGTACTTAGAAGCTGGATCAGCCACCCATCTTATCTCTTACCTGGATCAAGATAAGTTTGGGGAATGGGAGAGAAGCAGCTCAGAATGTTAAGACAATCTCTTGAAGTAGGTGGCATTTGCTTAGAAGTCATAGGTACAAAATCAAAGCCATCCACATTCTTTAGATGATGAATCACATCTTCACTTAATTCAATATATAATCAAGGAATATCTTTGAGGACAGGCCATGTAATGCCACTTCCTGTGCCTCACGCAAATTAGAATCAAAGAATAAGCAATGGAGTAAATTTTCAAAGGGACTACATAAAATCATACTCCATCAGCATAAAGTATTAACAAGAAAACAGAGTCAGATGACCCAGTGTAAAAAAGCCTATGATTTCTTTTTCAAAAACATTTCACATCCCCAAATATCTCCTAAAACATCAGTTCTCAAAGCACGATCCAGGAACAACTGGGTTGAAGACCCTTTCAGGGTCTCTTGTGAGGGCAAAACTATTTTCATAGTAATACTAAGATATTACTTGCTCTTTTCTCACTCTCATTCTTTCAAAACTATACAGTGGGGTTTCCAGAGGCTACACGTGTGTTATATCACAACACACTGAATACAGAAGTAGGTATGAGAATCCAGCTTATCATTTACTAAACCTAGCATTAAAGAGATTTACAAAAATGTAAAGCAGGGCCACTCTTCTCATTATTTTTGTTTGTTTATTTTAGGAAGATAAAATAACTTATGAAAAATAACAATGACTTATTATTTTAAAATGAATTAATAATTTTAGTATTAATTTCTAGTAGAGTAAAATCAATAAATATAACTTATACAAACAAGAGCCCTTTGGGAATCTTTAATAGTTTTTAAAGTGTTTAGATACCAAAAAGGTTGAGAACCACTGCCCTAAAACAACCCCAGTACCTAGCAAAGAAGTTTCCCAAATGGATAGCTTTGGATATGTGAAATAATAATAAAGCCTGAGAAGTTTCTTAGCACTGTTGATATCAGAAAAGATTCTCAAAGTTGTATAATGATGAAAATTCCCAGTCTGGAAAAATCAAGTTATGCATGCCTTTTTATCTGGAGGTGTATATACGTGGCTTCTTAACCCATCCTAGACTAGACAGGTACTCTACTGAGGCTACAGTGCATGTAGCTGGGATGGGTTTTTTTGGGGGGGACTGATTTTATGCCATATTTAGCACTACTACGTGTTGCTCGCTGGCCCTCTCTCAGTTTAGGTCAGGAAGGGATGGCAGGAGTCTTGAGTCTCGCCCTCTCGTATACCCAAGCATCAGTGTCAAGGCCACTACGTGCATCTCCCCTTCGTTTTTTGGGCTTATTTCAAAACATTCAGGAGAAGATATTTGTAACAAACCAACTTTGAGCCCAACCTCGTGCAGGACAAACAAAAAACTACAATGGCTATGTTCATGTTTCACAGGTGTACAGGGCTGGTGGGACTTCTATGAACATGAAAAAAAACCTCATCTCTACCACTAACTGCAATGCTGACTTAAGGTAGGCAAAACTCCATCTTTAACTGCTACACAGAACTGTGGCTAACTTAATGAACTGTTTCCATTTTCTCCATCTCACTATATCCAGCGCAGGCATCAATCCAGAAGAGACTTGAAGACGTGTTTTATCTCTTCTCTGTGAAAGATGACCCAACCCTTCACCAATCTCAAAAGAAAAGCCACACGTTATACATTCAATTTGCTGCAACCCTGAACAATCTCTACTAAAGTAAAAATATCTCAAATTTATAGTTTTATCAGCACACCCACATTTCTCCTAATAACTCTGCCAATTTTATAGCCGAGAAAACTAAGAAAGCAAGTTGACAAGGGGCACACAACACTGGTAAGTGGCAGAACTGAGATTTAATCTGTATGTTGTACAGAAGTCCAGCGCCTGTCCAGTAGAGCCGGGCTGCCGAACCCTGCCGCGTGTCCGCACCCTCAGCCGGGCTGGAAGCCAGGGAGGGGCGCGCGTCCAAGTTCCCAACAGGAATTCCAGTGTTGCTCAATGTGTTACAAAACTACATTTTAGTTCCTTTGACACATTTATAAGTTTTCAAGGAAAAACAAACTTACCTTCAACATTTTTTTATTTGCTGTGTTCTTGCCACACTCTCTCCTCAGCTGCTCACTCATCGCTTGTAGCTCTCTTCCGAAGTGAATCATTCTTTCTATGGCGGCTTGACTTCCTCCACACAGCTGGCGTCTTAACTGGCTTGAATCAACTTCTGTAAGCAAAACAAACAGGTATTTTACTGCCTTACATCTGGAGTACAATGGAGAAATGAATATAAACTGCTTACAACATTTTGGACGTTTCATTTAGTAATTACTTCCTAATATTTTACCTAAATATGCAGATTTTTAATTTAATGTGGAACTTTGTAGCTAAAAGGTATACTTTATCTAGACCTCAAGAGTCTAGGATCCAATATCCAGCTTTCAGTTGAAAGTCAGGTGACAAACCTTTCAGTGTTAGCATGTACATATGTCTCAGGGAAAATTTTATGAAAGGTTAATAATAAGCACGATTTTCTAAAACTACAGCAACATGAAAAAAAGAAAAAGAAAAAAGTAGTGCTTCTCAGGCTACTTTAACTGACAAAGAACAGAGATAGAAGGTAAGAAAGACTAAATGACTCCAATAAAAACACAGAAGACACCACATACTAATCAAAAGGGTTAATTATACTACTTTTAGAAAAATACTACTTTTAGGAAAAAATTTTACAGTGTATATCTTGACTGACAATAATCACTGATCAATAACAAACAGTATAAGTCACTAATAACAACATCATAAATCACTAATGATAATGATAATAGTTACTGTTTACAAAGCACTTACTTTGTGCTATTAGCTTTTTACAGATCAACTATGAGGCAGTTATTATTATACCCATTTTACAGATGAAGAAACTGAGGCAAAGAGCTCCTAAGTAATTTGTCCAAGGTTACACAGCTAGTAAGTGGCAGTTGCAGAATTCAAATCCAGGTGATCCGGCTCTAGAGCTCCTGCTCTTAATCACTATGCTCAAATTACTCCTGGAATGTTGAGGTTGCTTGCTGATATCTGATAGAGTGAAGCTAGGCTGCCTTTTCAATCATACTCCTTGCTTGAAAGAGTGAATTATGCATTGGAACACACAATCCTCAACAACAAGGTGGTTGTGTAATATAAGTTTGCATTTATAAAGTAGTTTCTAACAATCTGAATGAATACCTTTTAATCTCAAAATACTAAGAAATCTAATGTTCTGACAAATAAGAATGTATAAGCTTCAATAATTTTCACTCTCCAATTGATGGGAAAGTTTGCTGATGGTTTAACTTTTCGGTACAATTTACTGCACAAGTTGTCAACAAAGTAAACTTATGCGTGCGAACGTATCTGTCAGCCACATGTTCTGAGGGGGCAGGAGCCAGGGGGTGTCAAATGCAGGCGCCTACTATCTGCCAGGCGCTGGGCTGCGCAGAGTCACATATATTCACATTGAATGAATTTAAGAAAGTTTGATTAGAACTTATAAAATCATCTCTACCCATTTGGCCTTTATTGGCTATACTGAAATAGGTATAAAAACTTTTCATATCTCCAACCTTAGCTGTCCTAAAGGATATTTAACACTAATAAGTTAGTACTCCTACATTAATGAAAGCACTACAGTTGCGCAGAAACAGTTCAGCAAAGAAGATACTAAAAAATTAAACTCTACTCTCTCTAGCAACCCCCTCTCACAAGAAATTTTACAAGAAGTAATACATATCACTGTAAAATCCAATGGCACATACATCTTTAAATTTGATTTGTGCTCATCAGCTGTGAATCAGTACAAGTAAAAACATAACCTTGTAGTCATCATTTTTTATTAAAAATGTAAGAAATATCACTGCAGACCCATTTCGGTGTCACAATCTTCCATTTCGTGGTCATGTTTAGAGCTACCATTTAGGAAACCATTGGATGAAGTTTCTCCAACTCCATTGGAGTAGTGATCTGTTTCCATGTCTACATCATTACTGAAAATGAAAAAACAAACCTAATTTTAGAAATAGCATACTTGCAGCTTAGTTTAAAATAAATTACTACTCAACTACAGAGCCTACGTATAAACTGACTTCACAAGGCAACAGCAATCTGGAATAAAGGTATTTAGTTACATCCTGAATGTATTCAAAGCCCAATCTGTAGCTGACCTTTAACAACTCTGTACTCCTGGAGATAAAGTACGTGGACTAAAATGTAGTGGTTTGATGACTTCCGATCAATATGGAGAAATCATTTTTCAGCACGTATTTCCCACTATTTTTCAAACTCAGATCTGCTCTCCATTCTTTGTTAATGAACTCCTGGCCCTCACCCCAGCATGCACTTGCAGCGTGTAAGGGAAACCCTCCCTCTCAAACTACTCCTGGAACCCACCTCTCTTCACCTCTTTCCCCACCCTCATACTCGACTCGCTTCTAGACTATTTTTTTTCACTAACAGCCTTGATGTTTTGGCATTTGTCCTCACTACTCAAAAATATACTCTTTCTCAATGGCAAGTAATAACCTGCAAAACTACTCAGTCTCATCCCTTCATACCTTCCCAGCGCCCAACACTATTTTTCTCTCACAGGCTTTCTTATTGGTGAAGATTCTCAAGTATTTTTGCTGCATCTTAATTTTTTAAATGCTGCTCTGGAGATACTTAGGGCATTGCCAATTCTCACCTACGTCACGCTGCCTGAACGAATAGCATGTGCCGACAGTTCCATGCTGAGCTCGTCAATATTTGCCCTTCAGATCCTTCCACACCCCAAGCAACAATATCTAACCATCCAAATTTCTCCTATGAAGATCTAGGTTATGATTATACAGCTCAGAAGGAAACGCTTGATGAAAATTTAGAGAATATTTAAATAAAAATGATCTTTTCTCATTAAAAAGGCAATGTTTGTAGGAAAAAAAAAACATCGAATGCAGATAGGCAAAAAGCACCTCATGCATAATAATGCCAGCAAAGGTAACCAATGGTTAACAGCTTGGGTGCGTGGGTGCATACATACTTCTATCCGTAAGACCTATCAGGGTAAAAAGGCCCATAGAGATCTAGGAAGAAGAGGGCAATGGCCCCAGGACATTCCTGTCAGTCAGAAAAGCTTGTTTAGTATCCTGATGAAATTTGAGAATTGATAAGAAAAATCAAACTTTGAAAATAATGTTTAATTTAAGGGAAATCCTTAAGATCGTAGCTTTTAGTGATCTTATTAATATACTAAAGTGCATTTTTCATAATCCAATATAATATTTGAGAGGGATACTTTCATTCAACACACAAAGAGCCTCTGGGCCATGCTCTGTGTTAGGTGCTAAGGATATAATGAAACAGCCCCTGCCCTCCAGAAGTGAACAGCCTAGAAAAAGCTAATAAAGTTATTATAGTACAGAGACTCAGTTCTGTGATGAAAGCTCCACAAGGAGTGACACAACATTTGGTGGGGATATAAATCAAGGAAAACATCCTGGAAGAGGTAACATCTGAAGTTGAGTTTCACAGCTTGAACAGAAGTTAGGATGGAGGAGAAGAAGGAGGGCGGGGAGAAGAGCATTTCTGATGGGGGGTAACGGAGAAGGCACAAGTCTAGAAGTCAGACATCCCAGGAAGTAGTCACAGCTCTGCAACTTACTAGTTACTAATTATTGACCTTAAAAAAAAAAGTCATTTACTTCTCTGGTACTCAGCTCTACATCTGTAAAATGGTTTTCACAGTTAATACCATCTTTGCCTACTTCACAATACCGTTGGTAAGGAAAGCCATTACCAACTAGAAAGTAACTGTTACTGCTTAACAGTTTAAGACAGTTTAAAAGCTTACTTTCTTCTATACTGCACACAAAAGAGGATGCTGTGTCATCAACCCCTTCCGTTAAGCTTGCTTCCCTCAACTCAGGTGATAATAGGTCTCTTCAGCAACTTCCTGCCATGAGGATAGTATTTAAGAGAAAAACTCACGAAGAAACTGCAATCCTACCCTCAAACTATGGTAGAACCCTCTAACAATGATAAAGTACTAATATACTATAAAGTACAATGATGTACTAAAGGCTTAGTCTTTTAAATTTCCATACAAAATTTTCACAATATTCTAATCTTATATTTTCTAGTTATGTCATCTCTACTGACTACCCTGACCTCCTCAGCAAGAGAGTCTGTTTTCCTACTGTTCTTCTCATACCATTTTTGTGGACTTCATTATCACCTGTACCACACAATACCATTACTTCAGTACATTTTTGTCATTTGTGACAGATAACCTGGAAATTCTGATTAATCTCCAAATTTGTGAAAACAGATTTTTACACATACTTCTTTCTCTAGAGTCATATTTCCATTAAGAGTCATGGTAAACATTAGGTTCTCTCTCCTTCAATGGGAGAATTTTGCAGTGATAAACATTCCCCCAAAACGCAGTGTGACCAATCAATTCACGTTCTAAGACCAAACCAACATCAAATTGATAAAATCCATAAGAACTTGCTGTCACACACTAGCATTCAATTCAAATGAAACCTTCAGGTTTCATGAATAGTAAACCTGAGTATGTCATAGTATGCTGAGAGAGACATCTCTTCTCTCAAAGCTCTTTGAGTGGAGACCATGCCTAGCAGTGTCTGACACCCAAAAGGTTCTCAATACTCTCCTCGCACTGTATATTTTTACTAAATGACTTAACCGTCTGTTATACGCAAGCTACTTAAAGATAGGTTCTCATCAACAAATATTTTTTGTAAAGTTAGTTATTTGGAACTCAGGAAACACTTCACACACTTACACCAAAAAACCCACACACAAAGAAAAAAAATAGTTGTAACTGTATCAAATGTTAACTGCAGAGGTTAAATATACTAATGGAAACATAACAAGTGGCATGTACGTAACCACCTGTATGGGTCTGCGGTGGCAGGAAGATGAAATGCAGAACCGTAACAAGTGGCATGTACGTAACCACCTGTACGGGTCTGCGGTGGCAGGAAGATGAAATGCAGAACCTGGATGTGTCCCTATCACCCCACTAGAGGGAAGAGTGACGTAGAGGAAGGGGAAGGAACAGAAGGATGAGCCTCCATGAACTCTAGGAGAACAGAAAGCTTTGGAGAACTTACTCCCCACCCCTTTAACCTCTGGGGGCTTGGGAACTCTCAGAGCCCCACTATGGACCATCTAACTCAATTTCTCCAAATTATTAAAAATGATGACATCTATAATTAAGGTTGCTTATAGTAACGCAAAAGCTAGGGATATCGTTACCTGGTGAAGTTGTTAACTTGCTGTGACCTTGACATGTTTATACTGTTCAGTTCTGGTACATTCAAACTGGACGACTGGTGTTTACTATGGCAGTATGACTGATGTGCTTTATTTGATATTACACCATTACTACAACTTTCAAAACCTGGGAAAAAAGAAAGAGAAACTTTATAAAAATAGAAACAAACACATAAGGTTGTAACAGATGTACCATATTCTGATCATGTATTTAAGACTTTTATAATGCAGGAAAGTCAATGGACTACTTAAATAGAAAACAAATGGATAACTTCTTTGAAAGAACATAAGGTTACTTAATTGTGAGCTGTCATCTCCTCCTGTATTTATTGAAGGCTTAATTATAGGTCTCATTTAATCCTCACAACCCCCCAGCCCCCGCCCATGAAGCCCAGTTATCATAACCCCATTTTACATATGAATACACCGAGGCTAAGAATCTGTCCAAGCCTGACGTGACACATGGTGTCAGAGGGGTGGTGACTAAGGACACAAACATGAGAATCAAGCACACTGTGCAGGATGGTGATGTAAACAGGCTGAGAGGCAGCAACGTAGAAAGGTATATGCTGAGTGAGAAAAAGCAAAGGTGTTGCTCTACTCTTTGAAAGGACAGGAAACAGTATTTGATTTCTGCTTTAGAAAGTTAAATGTACAGAGGAAACATAATACCTTGGGAAAAACAGAATTAAAGAGACAAGCAAAGAAAAAAGACTGAGAAGGATCAGAAATAAACCTGCAGAAGTGATGTCATAAAGGCCAAGAAAGGAGAGAATTTTAATTAAGAGAACACCAAAGGCCTCGGTGAGTCCAGAAAAGGACAGGAGGAAATGAACAGGCAGAGCTGACTCCTGCTGGCAGCTTGGCTGGGAAAGAGCGAGCAAGAGGCAGCCGGGCTGGGTGGCTGGGTATGGGGATCGGTGGCTCCAGACACCACAGCCGCGTCACCGCCTTTGCAGTTACCCTTTCCTAAAACACACAATCACCTTCTCATGACCAAAGAGCTCCGCTTTAATTTCTAGAGACAACTTGAATGTTGCCCTTCATTTATGGAGATCTGTTAATAACCTGTTCTTAGAAACAGCTCATCTTTAAGTCACTTCCTGGTACTGTGGTACTAAAAACACATGAATCTGACCCACCCACAATTTTTCCTCCAGAACATCTTGAGATCAAGTATACAAATGTACCAAACGCCTAGCAGAAATGTCTAGATTTTTGAAAAAATTTTATTTTGGTTCAAAACCACGAAGAAGGGTAAAAATTTTAAGATAACGTCATAAGACTGAACCTCACCAGAAAAATGTGCAGCACTTCCTTTGCCTGATGCTAAACTGTGGACACTCATTCCGTGGCTGGGGCTCATACTTGGACTACTAAAAGGTCGAGGACTCACAGGGTAACTGTCTTGAGATTTTGGACTTCGGCCTCCCAAACATCGTACTTCACTATCTGTACCATTCACCATTTCTATAAACTGACGCACTCTAAAAAGAGAAAAGAAAAATTTACTTGCATGATCTTCAAATTACTGTTTATTTAATAGCAACAGATTTCTGAAAGGAAATATTTTAAGAACTTGTATTTTTATCAGTAAATGTGGCCTTTAGATAGTATGCTAAAAACACTAAACATGGTTCCATATACTGTACTGCTTAGAATCAATTTAAAATTTTCCAGAAAAATGAGAGTATAATGCAAAAGACATTTTATCGCCTTTAATCAAGATTTACTAAGAAAATGAAAATCTGTAGCTATAATAAACAAACCAAAATGGACCTCATTTTTTTTAGCTAAAATAATCAAAATAATATTTGCACTTGGAAGCAAACCAAACAGTACATAAGAACATCATGTACCTTTTTTTTTAACATCTTTATTGGAGTATAATTGCTTTATAAACATGTACTTTTATATACATACCTACCTACATACAAAATAAGAGCCTAAGTCCCCAAGTTTCCTCATCCCTCTTAACCAAAACAGGCCACATTTAAACTTTGATTCTAAAGCAAGACAATTTTGACACTGGGCTTAGAATTTCTGGTGCTTAAAGAGTTTAAATCTTAAACCTAATAACATCTGAATTTTAAAATAACGAAGATTCATACGACCAATTAAAAAATGCCAAGTTAGGGTGGCTATTATTTATGAAAAAAACAAAAACAAAAAAAGAAACAGAAAACAAGTGTTGGTGAGGATGTGGAGAAACTGGAACTCTTGTGCACTGTTGGTGGGAATGTAAAACAGTGCAGGGCTATGGAACTGTGAGGACTAATTTTCAAAAAATTAAACACAAAATTATCATATGGTCAACAATTCCCCTTCTGAGTGTAAATGCAAAAGAACTGAAAGCAGGGACTCTAACATATATTTGTACACCCGTTATGCTAAGTGAGACAAAGCAGTTACCAAGGACAAATATTTTATGATTCTATTTATATGAGGTATTTAGAGCAGTCAAATTCAAATTTATAGAGACAGAAAGTAGAAAGAACGGTGGCTGCCAGGAGCTGGGGGGAGAGAGAGGAATGGGGAGGCAGTGTTTAATGCGTACCAAGTTTCAGTCTCAGATAATGAAAAAAGTTCTAGAAAGGGATGGTTGAAAAACAATGTGAATGTACCAGAAACAATGTAAATACCAGAAAACTGTACATGCAAAAATTGCAAATTTTATGTATATTTTTACCACAGTTTTTTAAAATGCCCCAAACTTACTATAAGGCACTTTACAGGAGGAAAAATAGACATCCATCTTCTAAGTCAGACTTTCACATTCTTAGACACAGGGACAGAATGACAGAGTGCAAACACGAAGCAACAGCTGCCTTCTGCCCACAGTCCTCGACACAGAAGCACATTCTATAACCTGTCACTTAAAGGGGCTACATTACAAAATTATATCCAAATATCTGAAAGTATGAAAATAATTTTGATTATATAATACACACATGTATCATTAATATAACATTTTATTAAACTCACTTTAATGTGAAAAGGAGATTGGGATTTCTTTCAAGTAAACTTGGGTATAACTGTTGTGTTGTTTCAATGGCTTCTCCCATTCTTCCTGCTAACACCAATTTCTGAATTCCTATTTAGAAAAAGAAAGCAAAAGATAAATTTTTTTTAAAAAGAATAGAAACAGAAACTTAGTGGATCCTCAAAAAAAATATAGTAAAAAATCTTTAAATAAATTATCATGATTACTTTCCACTTCTTTTTCTAACTCAGTTTCTACTTCAACGAAAATTTTCAGACAAATTAAAAAATTAGAAAAACAAGTACTTTATTAAACTATTAAAAAACCCCACAAACTCGCATACAAGTAGCATAGGAAAAATACCTGTTGAGCAATACTGATGTACTAAACACTAAAATGAAAAAGATGGGTACGTTATGGCATACACTGTGGTGATGATTTCATGGATATATACTTATCTCCAAACTCAGCCAGGTGTATATGCTAAGTATGTACAGTTTTTAACATGTCAACCATACCTCAATAAAAGTGGTTTTTTTTAAAAAAAAAGACCATAGGAAACATTAAAGAAATAATATTCCAAGTGTCTTATCAAATACTATAACCTTTTGCACCCAGTACTAAACGAATGCTAGCCTTTGAGTAAGACCTGAATCCAATAGCTACTCAGTGAGCAGTCCCTGTGGGTTAGATGATGGGGATACGAAGAGTAAGCGGTCACCTCCTGCTTGCCAGAGCTTACAACGCCGTGAGAAAGACAGGCAAGCATACGATTAGCTACAACGCAGTGTCATCAGTGTTATCACAGCAGTCTGACCTATAAAAAATTTGTTTTCATCCATCATGATCTTACCCGTAATGTCTTGTTTTTATCCCTATACTTTCATCAAGCCATGCCCTCCCTGATGGCCTAACCGCACCAATCTTTGGATGGCTACTGTGAACCAGCTGTATGCTGACCTGCCCTGGTCAGAACAGACTCCACAGCTCTGGCCACAAGCACCAGGACCTAAGCCATAAATACTTAAGATCAATACTATCTTAAATTTAGACAGCAATTTAAATGCAAAGATACTTAAATTTATTTTACATGTTATCTCTACTAACATCTAATCGTGGACTACTTTACCAATTTAAAAAAACACTGTTTAGTAAATGTTTACTTCCTGAAAGCTCAAGAAAACATATTTTAAGAAAAAATGGCAAATATTTTTACAAAAATTTCTCCAAAATTGTATCTTTCTACATCCAGAATGCTAATAAGTGAATTTTTTAATGTAATCTTCAAAAATGTCAATAAAAATAAATTTCAGAGGCATAATTTCAAGTTAATATATTTGAAAAAATTTTAATTTAAAAAATAAAATTTCTAAAAATCAATGTAACCAAACCTATAATCTGAAAACAAGTGTTAGCCATGCACCACAGGGTCCTTACTTTGTCTATTCTTAATGGAAGCTAATTCTTCTAGAACGGTCTGGTCTGTAGATCTGGCAAAGGCCTCTGCTGTGGCACAGTACCCATGGTGGACTAAATAAGATGAAACCATTCTTAAAATAAAAAGAAGAAACACACATCTTTTAGTCAAGAGAATACATGCTTCATACTACAATTTATATAAACAAGGACTACTCTGATATTACAAGACCAACCTATGCCGTTGGAACAATTAAGGCTTTAAGTACCTCAACTTTAAAATAAGTTTAAAAAGATCATTTTGTCTTATTCATGTAATATTTCCAAAAAGATAACTGCAAATGCTGAGGTGAGACTACTCTCCCTAGAAATAAGTATTACCAGAGAATCAAGGACATTAAATGACTTTGACTCTTGGTACTCCATTATCCCCAGGTCCTTTCCTATTATTTCCCATCCTTATTCAATCATACTAACCATAATTGCTATTTTACCTTTATCATATGAATTATCCTAGCAAAGTGCTGCCATTTTGTAAAATAAAACAATTTAAAAACAACAGATTAACTCTTTGTGTTCTGTAGTTGAACCATTTTCTTTATCTATCAGTTACGTAAGATGGGATCACAAGGTGTGAACACAAAAAATACTAAGGTGAACCCAGAGAGAGAATCTTCCAGAACAAAGTCTATGAGGGTGATAATATTAATCAATGAGAAGTCAGCCTTCTAATCTAAATCAGTTAGTATGGTCGTGCACAGGACATTAATTCCTCAAATATGATTTACATGTAAGTGACACTGCCAAAGAGAAAGTTTCTTTTTTTAAAAAGCTACCAAGTGGTGTTGGCATTTACATCTAACCACAAAACGTTAGAAAAACTGTTGACTACATGATATTAACTCGAATACCCAATATCTCTCTAAACACCCAACTTTTAAACCTGCCTCCATCCAGCACAACTAAGGGGTCCATGAGAAAATGGTGCGAAGCAGTGGTTCAGGAAAAGGGGACTGAGGTAGCAGAGGGGAGGATCTCTAAGAACCAGATTTTTTTCATTTTATTTCATCTAATTATTCAAATTAATTTAAGAGGGTGGGGAGAACCTCTTAAAATGGACTTCCCAGGAGGTCATGGTGAGTATCAATTTTCTGAAGCATGGGGTAGGGGAGGGTGCCCTCACTGAACCCTGGCTATAGGATTAAGATAAACAATGCTTCCTCTACAACTATCCTGCCATGTTGCTCAGTGGTAACCATTTTCAAAGCATTAAGAGATGTGACCCCCAGAGAGCCGTCTATCCTAGCTCCAACTCTAACTCATGACAACTATGGGATTCTGAGTCAGTTTCACTATTCTTTCAACTGTGCAAGACAAAATACTAGTGTTGAGGCTCTGATAACAGCTCTAGGGAAAAAGCTTGTTTTCAGAATCATCATCATGTCCAAAATTATCTCCTCAAAAAAATATGCAAAGTTTTATTAGAATTGTAAATTTAAGACTGTTCAAAGCAATTATAGAGACATTTAAGATGAACTGTGTCAAGCTGATGGTATCTTTAATTTTCTCAGGTTAGATTACAGGAGGGAGAATGACAATTTAAACTTACTGGTATTTATTTTAAAGTCTACACTATTTCAAGTTCTAAGAGCTACTATTCAGTACTACTGACATTCATGTGTCATGGCTAGCCTTTCAAGCAAAGGCACAGTCTAAAAAGTTGACTGTCACAGGAGTTACATTTTCCTGCTGACTTCCATATTGGAATTCTACCTTTTCATAAAAGGCTGCCTAAAAAAACAAGTTGAAAATTTTGGGTAAAAAATGAGTTGAGATAAGCAGTACTTTTATTGACACCCACTGTTTGCTCTGCTGCTGCCCATCCTCTACCACTGTTACTACTAACTCCTAAATATTTAACCCGCATTGAGGCATCTTAACCCCATACTCACTGTTCCTTGGTCTTTATTCCCTTTAGCTCCTCTTAAATGTCTAATTACAGAACACACAATAAGTAAATGGAGTTTTAAAAATTCCTTAAGCTGGAGGCTTTTAGTCAGGAAAAAAAAAAGGGATCCTAGTAAACAAAAATAGCTGATATTATTCTTACATAGCAACCCATTCACTGGAAAAATTTAGCCAAATCCTGAAACATGAAATGTACACATCAAGTCTGTATTCCAGTATGTAAATTACACCATTATTCTGATGCTTATTCTTACTGAGCAATAATTTATTCTTCATAAATATTTACATTACTGCTGAACAACACAGCCAAGTTCATGTCCAAATACCACAATGCTGAATTATACAATCTAGATTATCTTTCTGAATTTATCTTTTGCATTGGCACTATTAATAGTTGAATCATGTAACCTATGGAAACCGTTAAATCCTGTTACTAAGGATAGCAAATGAATTAACCTAAGAGATCTAGTGTCACTTTATTTCTTCCAGCAAATTAATAAATCAGACTAAAATACAGATTTGGTATGTGTGTCACCAAATCAAACATTAATACATTAAAATCATTAGGATATATATTAAGAGATTAAAAAGCTTCAATAAATAGTCTTTCCTACCAAAAGGATGAGATGTTTTATAAAAAATGTACTTCTGAGTATGTCAATACACATTTCTTCACTTACTTTTGTATCATGGTCTGCCACTCTCCTTCTCGATCTCCAACAGGAAACCGGTCTATCTGTGCCTGTATTTTGGTTCTCCACTCTCGCATGTAATCTTCTATATCAAACACGAAAGGATGCTGCCCAAAATTAGCATCGACGACTTCTCCTGGTGTCTGGAGCCCCACAGTAGGATATAAATTGGGCTGTAAGACAAACACATTTTACTAAACATCTATCCCTTTTATGTTAAAAACATATTCTTTCAAATGCTACAGAACTACAAATTTACTTCATGAATATTTTAAAATCTCAATCAAAAACTAGTAGAGGAAGACTACAGCAAATCATCTAAAATACATTATATGCTGGATGAAAACTATCACTTCTTGTAATCTAATCATCAAAAAAAATTCGCAGCAACCTAAGCTACTTATTTATTCAGAGACCATGTGGCATTATACTTCTAATACATGAAGACACCATTCTTGCTCTTAAGAATATGTCATATAATAGTTGTAGAGACTCAAGTATAACGCAGGTTTATCCTTCTATGTCTGATATAAGCGATGCATTTCTAGAAACTGCACGTGAAGCTAGTTACTATGAAAGTACATCCTAACTGGGCACGTACTATTCTATAATTTCATTTATCTGTACATCTGGGATGCTTTTATTAAGGGATCGTGATAAGAACTTAATTATAAGCAAAACAGTGCCATTAAGAATAGAGATTCTTTACGTAAAAATAAAACGCGCACATTTCAAGAAAAGGAAAGGATGGATTTAAATATTCAGATTCATGAAGAAATACATTTACTCCAAGATATACTCCAAGATTTCGAGGTAAAACAATCAAGTTTAATAGCTTCAAAAATTTTGTACAAAAATACAGGAGTCCTTCTTTTGGCTCTATCCCTAGTTGTTACATCTAAACGGAGAATAAGTTACTGAATGTCTACTAAACGGTCAGGTTTAATCATAATTATCCTGTTAAATCATTATTATTATTATTTGCATTATAAAGATACAGAAACTGAGGATTAGGGGTAAATTAACTTGCTCACAGTTGTTCTACACGATTGCAGAGGTGGGATTAGAACACAGGTTTATTTAACACCAAATCTTAAGTTCAATTTTTCTTTCTGTAACTCCAAATCCTACTTCATCTTCAGTCTCTGTATTCATGCCTTATCTCTTTGCTTTAATGGTTATCACAAGTATTTTCAGTACAAAATTAGGTAAAGATTGAGTATAATTCGTGTGTACATATAAGGTGCTTAGACAGATTTCACTGCAAAAAGCCAAGAGGGTGTTTGTTTTTTTTTTTAAAGAGGGTGTTTTTAAAATCAGCTGACCAACCAAGCAACCAAAACCAGAAACAGAAGGAGTACTGTGTCAAAATATTGAGAAATATATTCACACTGGATTAGGGAAATAAATGGTAACACAATGCACACAAAGATACTGAACAAATGTACTGATTCTTAACAATCAACAAAACTTGCAAGTTAATAGAATTTTAAGCCGAAGACAAGTGAGATACTTATTACAACCTTCTCATTTCATCAATGAGAAAACTGAGACCTAAAGAGCTTAAGGGGTGTCTCCAAAAGCACACAGCTTGTTAATGACACACATAAAGGAAAAAACTCATGGCTCTCTACTCGTAGCACAGTATTCTTTTCATGAAACCCCATTACAAAATTGTGACATACTTTAAAACAAAAATATATAAAGCCAAAGACTCTTATGTCAAGAAAACTAGACTTTATAGAAAACTATCTGCCACACATATAAGCATCAATGTTCCAAATATTTAAAAAATATTCTCACAATATAGGAAGACAAAGATTACTAGTTCAAAAAAATTTAATTGGCAATAGGCAATTTGAAGAAATATAAGATGATAAAAATATGAAGAGACATAGTGAACTTTTTAAAATGCAAATTAAAACAGATATTTTTGCACAGCAGATTAAGATTTTAAAGACTGAGAATAATACCCAGTGCTGATGAACGTTGGGAAAATAAGCCCTCTCATCCACTGTACATACCAATGTGAACCCACAGAACCTTTTAAGAAAGAAATTCAGCAAAATCTATTAAAACTGACAAGGCAATTTCACTTATAAGAAATTAATCCCACAGAAAAACAAACATGTGCAAATATATATGTCCCACAGCATGATTTGTAATAGCAAATAAAAAATTAAAAAGAATGTCTATTCACAGGTGGTATTATATACCACAATCACTGAAGCTCAGACCCCACTAACTACAAGATTTACCATTATTTTATGTCTAAGCAAAAACACTGCCCATTAAACTCTGACAGGCCATGGATTCTAAGATGCACCCCATATCATAAATGTTAAAATATGCAAAAATGTACATCTTCAAATTGCGGTAGTACATCATACAGTAAGATATTATAAAAAACAAGCAAAAAGAAGAGTTAAAAATGTGTATACTGACACAGAAAGAGGCCCAAGATACATTACTAAATGAAGAAAGCAAGCTATAGAATAGTGCCTCAACTATGACCCCGTCTTCTTCCATCCTACATTTAATTATGGAGATACTGGCTAACGTAAGTTTAAGACAGATCTAGAAGGGTATACACTCAACACAATCATTGTATCTACAGAGTCTGGGATTATAAGGAACTTCTCTGTTATACATTCCTGTATTTATAAATATTTACCATTTGACTAACACTCTATATTACCTTCTGTAATCAGAAAGTGATAAAAAACTAAAAATGACAAAGTCAGTTTAAGCTCAATGAAAAGTAACTAACTGTACCTTTTATTCCACTTACTCAACCTTAAAACTTGAGGGAGAGATTAAGGACACAGCCCTTAACTGACTAAACTACAAATTTTTAAAAATATAATAGACTTCTAAATTGCTAAATTATAGATTTCTAAAAGCACAGTACAACAATGCAATGGGTCTTAGTATAGTCACAGAGCTGTGCAGCCATCGCCATCTAATTTTACAACATTTGCATCACTCTGAAAAAACCTCCATACCTATTAGCAGTCCCTCTCTGCAGACCACCAGTTCCTAACCACTGCCAACCACTGATCTACTTTCTGACTCCACAGATCCGCCTATTCTGGATATTTCATATCAGTGTAATTATACAATAGGTGGTCTTTTCTGTCCGGCTTCTTTCACTTCGCATAATGTTTTCAAGGTGCATCCACGCTGTAGCATCTATCTAGAATATGGATATGTGTAAAACAATGTTTTCGGGGAAACTGATTTTAAATTAAAAAAAGCACTCCTGTCTATGTAGAATTAGAAGTGAGAATAATTTAAGTCTCTATGAAAAGAACAGAAAAATACATAGGTCTCATTTCTATTAACCCATGAAAGATGAAGACAGCTACTAAAAATGCTATTCAAAAGCTAAGTATACACAATAAAATTATATCCTCAATATCATAGTTTTGTTCTTTTATATATAAAAGATTTTTTTCTAAAAAAATTGAAGCAAATAATGCTTTCTATAAAAGGTAGATTTCAAATCAGGCCAAGGAACTAGAAAGCAGCATCATGTTAAACGTGAATAGCTTCTATAACAAAAGAATTTATCTAATCCCAACTGAATTAGTCAGCTTATACATGGACATTTCTCAAACTGGTGAGGTGAGCTGGGGAAGAAAGATCATTTTGAAAAACATCTAAGGTTTTCTGAGATGTAAAGCACCCTATGTTCCGTAATAGGTACACTTTTTTTCTGTGAACATACTCTCCACTGGGATTGAATGCTACAACTGGCTAGTGAAGGATCACAGGTACACAACATAGAAACACTTGTTTGGTGGTGCCTTTAAGAGAAAGACTAACTTCTTCTTTCCTTTTTAAGTAGAAGAATGATATGTTACATGTGGAAGTCCCAGATCTCACAGTCATAAAAAAACAAAAGAGCTCTCAGAGCCACTGTATCTTAAGAGAAAACTTACAACTACCACCATAACCACCACTTTACCCACTGCTACAGAGCTGAGTAACAACCTTGGTTAATCACAGACAAGGCAAAAAATAGAACTGGCGATTCTAAAGCAGGACAAAAAATAATCAGAAGGCAACACAAAAATAGTCAACATGTTGGGCTTCCCTGGTGGCGGAGTGGTTGAGAGTCCGCCTGCCGATGCAGGGGACACGGGTTCGTGCCCCGGTCCGGGAAGATCCCACATGCCGTGGAGAGGCTGGGCCCGTGAGCCATGGCCACTGAGCCTGTGCGTCCGGAGCCTGTGCTCCGCAAGGGGAGAGGCCACAACAGTGAGTGGCCCGCGTACCGCCAAAAAAAAAAAAAAAAAAAAAAGTCAACATGTCTACAACTAGCTAAGCCTTTTTCAAATGATCCCCACTAGCTATCAGTGAGGAACAAAACCTGCTAACTGACAAGTTGGTTTTACTTGCTCAGTGCCGCAAAAAGAGGGGGAAGAAAGGAAAAGCAAACCAGCTATGTAGGCGCTTTAACGCAGCGGTGCCCAACCTTTCTGGCACCAGGGACTGGTTTTGTGGAAGACAATTTTTTCACAGACTGGAGGGGGGCGGGGATCAGGCGGTAATGCAAGCGATGGGGAGAGGTGGGGAGCGACATGTGGAAATCCCAGATCTGACAGTCATAAAAAAAAGGGGGGGCAGTGACAGGGAGCAATGGGGAGTGACGGGGAGCGATGGAGAGTGACGGGGAGCGATGGGGAGTGATGGGGAGCGGTGTGGAGTGATGGGGAGTGGTGGGGAGCAACGGGGAGCGGTGGGCAACGGCAGATGAAGCTTCACCGATCGCCCGCCGCTCACCTCCTGCTGTGCGGCCCGGTTCCCAACAGGCCACGGCGCGCCACCAGTCCGCAGCCCAGGGGATCCCTGCTTTAACCAACTCCATTCAGAATGGAGCCTTAGCAAAACCCCTGCAACAACACTGAGCCACATGAACCTGCCTACCTGCGCCCGCACCTACACCCCGCCCCTCCACCACAGCCGCTCTTCTCTAAAGCCTCCCCTTTCCACTTAACACACTGGATCACTTCCCTTGTCCAGTCGAGGGTATGATCATTGCTACTTTTCCTCTCTGTATACAACATCAACTGTGTTTCTCGCTACTGAATCGTTCTCATCAGCAAACACCCTGCTGAATCTAACAAAAAATCTCCTACTGTTCCCCATTCTACCACCAGCTACCACATCCCACTTCTTTACTCCTCACTGTGGTCAAAATCCTCCAAAGCTGTCCATAATCTATAATAGCTTCTCTCTTCCGATTCTCTCTTAAACCTGTCCCAGTCAGGACTTCTCCGTCACTCTGCTGAAACTCTCTCGACAAGGTCACCAGTGACCTCCACTCTGCTAAACCCACTGATCAACAGCCCTGTCTTATGTGGTATGTTGCAGTGGCATTTGGCACAGTTAATTTCTCCTTCCTTCTGGATATATTTTCTTCAGTTGGCTTTTTGAGGACACCCAGCTCTTAGTCTTCCTCCTACCTCTCTGATCGCTGCTCCTCACTTTCCTGGTGCGGGTTCCTTCTCTTCTCCCCAGTATGGCACGCCCCAGAACTCAGTCCTTGCTCCATTTCTCTACAAGCACATACTCCCTTGTTGACTTCAAACAGTCTCATGACTTTAAATTTAAACACTGAAATGCCAGTGACTCCCAAATTTTCATCTCCAGCCCAGATCACTCTCTTGAATTCCAGGCTTGTACAGCCAACTGCATGCTTGACAAGTCCACTTAAACTTATCCAAAATGAACTCCAGATTCCCCCCCTCAAAAAAGTGCTCCAGCTAAAATACAGCCTTCTCCATATCAGTAAGTGGCATCTCCGTTCTTTCAACTCTTCAGGCCAAAAATCTTGAAGTCAAATCCTCTTTCTTACATTTTCACATCCAATCCATCAGAAAATTCTCTTGGCTCTCAGATTTCTAAAAAAATCTTATTTATTTATCAATCATTTAACTCTTTAATCCATTTGGAACGTACTGTAGTATACAGACAAAATCCTAACACTATATATTTTTTCAAAAAGATAAACACTTCTTCCATCACTGCCTATCAAATAACATCTCTTGGTGAGCAATTCTGATCTGTAAGACTCCAAATTTTCCCTTGCTTGTTTTCTATTATAACTTGGATTTCTTCTGGTTTTTCTAGGATTTTTCTTCAGGAAGATTAATAACCTATAGATAGGGTGTCTATTCTCTGCCTTTGAGTCTCCTGTCATCTCTCTCAAAACATTTCTAGAGCTGGAATGTATCTTATAATCACTGGCACCTTACGTCTGTTCCGGCAGCTGTCATGAGGCAGCAGTGGTCACCACCTGCATAGGTGTGAATTTGCTGAAGGATGAGCTCACCAAAAACTCTTGAGTCTTGACTGTTTTTCCTGGTCAAACAGCTGGATAAATGCAATTCCTAAGACATTTTAGTCAACAAGCCACTATGGACCAACTGAGAAAGGAATGTCAGAGTCCTTGTTGTGTCAGAAAACCTTTAGTTAATACCTTCTGGTCACATGAAAAAAGTGAGCATATGAAACCCTGTACAATGCGGTCAGGAGCTTGGAAGAAAGTGCCAGAGATATAATGGAGAACTCTTAAGAAATGTTCTTAATGGCAGAGAAGACAATATCATGTAGAAAACCACAGACATTAACTCTGAACAAGTGTTTTAAAAGGTTGGACTCTGAACATGAAGAAGTTTGGGGAAAACTTTAATCAATTTATATCGTTTACTGTAACATTTTTAGGTGTGTAATGTGATACTGATTAAAAAGTTAAATACCTGAAGAGATCATTCAGTGAATATAAAATATAAATTCTAAATGATACGAAAGCACTTTATCATAGTTTATTAGTTTGTTCGTTTCCACCACCACCACCACGCTGCCCAGTGATGCATGTTACACTGATAGAGCCTTAGATTTGGGGCATAAGGTATGTAGAATCAAACTGCTTCTTACATCTCTAGTGATGCTGAGTCACCATCATCTCCCGCCTGAATTTCTGCAATAGCCCTTCGCATGTCGGCTTGCTTCTACCCTTCCTCCCCCTGCAGTCTATTTTGCATCCCAGTATACCATAATAACTAACACTCTGCAGTGTCTTTGTATTTCATTCAGAGTAAATGCCCAAGCTCTTACAATGTCCCTCAAGGTCTAGATGATCTCCTCATCCTCCCTGTCATCATATCTGACTCACCTCCTACTTTCATGTCTCTCTACCTCCCTTCATGCTATTCTTCAAACATGCCAGATGTGCTACTGCCTTAGTACCATTCCCCTAACTATTCCCTCTTCCTGGAACATTCTTGTTCTCTGTATCCGTTTAGTTAACGCCCTCACTTCCTCAAAAGTCTCTGCTCAAGAATTACCTTGAACAAAGGTGAGCAAATTATACCACGTGTGTTCTGTCTTTGGTACTCCCAAGCTCTACTGTTTCTTTTTCTTTAAAAAGTATTTAAATCCTTTAAAAATATTTTTAATGCATTATTTATTCTCTAAGTTGCTCAGCCTGAATACTCCAAGGGGACAGAGCCCTTTATCTGCTTTGTTGAACAGTGTAGCCCAGGCACAGAACCTGCAGCACAGAGGCACTCAACATACACTGAATTAGTAATTGACTAGAAGTGCTGCACAGCCACTTACTAAAAAGTCCAGCAATACCAGAGACATATTTCGAATGAATCCACAATGACACCAAAAAGTGTATTTTAAATAATCATTTCCCATTGAGTTTTTAGCTACAGCTAAGTTCCCTTGGACAATGGTGTCCAGTGCAATTTGGAGGTTAATTTCTGATGGTCCAGACCAACGGTAGCTTGAAAAAGGAGCTCTAGCTTATGCATGGCATGGCATATAAACTTAATTACCAATAAGACTGCATTTTAAACATGATTAGTACTAGTTCTTATATACTTTTAATTAAAAATACAAAACTACTTTTACAAGAAATTATGTCTTACCGGTAAGTCAGTGAAAGCAATACCTAAAAAGAAAAAAAAAAGTGGCATTAGAAGCTGTTTTTCAAAGGCAGAGTATGGCGACAAGCTGAATTTCTAACTAAAAAGAAGGGGAAAAATAGCAAAGGAAGAAAAAACTTAAAAAGCTAAATATAAAATAATAAGACTAATTTTTTTCTCACTAACACCTAAGCTGCTTTATCCAACCTTACTATTTAATCTTCCTTACCTATATTTATCTTTTAAATAACTTTGAGGGGAAAGGAAAGATTTTCTGTTAAAAATGGGGGTGGGGGGTGAATAGAAAATATAGTACTTTTGTTTCCTCTAAAAAAATCTTATACATTCTCAGAGCTCTTACTCCGGACAAAAAATTTTAATTCCTCCTTCAAAGGACAAAGATTTATACAGTTGAGAATTTCTCTTAAATGTCCGGTGACAGTAATTTCAACAGTCATGTACCAAATACACTTGCACAATGGCAATATCACCGGAATACATCTACTGACATCCCAAAGTGATGGTGTAATCTCCCTCCAAACATTCAAATATATTACTTAGCTGAAAATAAGGTAATAAGCAAACCAAATATTTCTGCAGGACCTCATTCATAGGTTTACAAAGACTGAGCTCTAGAAGAATGGGAGGGGCAGTGTTGGTGAGCCAGCTAAGCAAAGCTCTTCCAGTGTAAACACACATTGACACAAAATACAGCCACGCCAGCACCACTGCCTCTGCGGTGCCGATCGCCTTCTAAAAATGGAGGGCCCTCCTGTTATATTATCTTTAAGGTCTCCTCCCACTTGAGAGTCTATGGCTCTGTAATTGTGCTGTATCACCAGAAAACACAACTATCTAACTCTATTTATTAAAGTAATAAAGTTAAAAGGCAAAGTGACTAAATCTCTATTGTACATGTTTTTAAATAAACAGTAAAAACAGTGCTTTGTAATTAAAGTACTGTTTTTATGACTTTTAAAAACTAGTGAACTCATGTTAGCTTGTCAAAAGGAAAAGCGAAGCTGGAGATCCCCCCACCCTCCATAAAACATTCGGATTACCTTCAGCTTCATTAGTAAGTAGAAAGCAAACTGACTATGGGCCTAACGAATATGAGAATTTATTCTAAAAATTTCAGAAAACTAAAAAGAACACAGAAAGCAGCAAGAATAAATATGACCATACATATTTCTACCATTTTTCATAAAACAGCAGTCTAATCAATTATTTTCCTCAAAAATGTCTATTGATAAAGATTGTCTAAATTCATATTGTTTTAGCAAAAATTCCCTTCTGTCAGTAATTACTGAAATCCTTACTTTACCAAAGCCTCTAATGAAAAACCCAACTTAATTCTATAGATGAATACTTTTGAACATTGCCAAATACAGCATCCACAACCTATGCATGTTCAGACCACAAAGACGGCACTTTAACAAGCTGTGTAATTATTTAAATTTTACACAGAAAATAATTTTCCCCTATTTCCTAATCTGATTATCAAGAGGCTTTTTGAAAAGTTATCTTCAATTGATGAATGATAATCAATAAAACAAAATTTTAAAATTTCAAGTAAATTAACTTGCATACTGAAATGTTTCTCCTTTAATTATTTTCTCAAAAACCTTTCCATTTCTCTTTATATGGTAAGTAAATATATATTTTGAAAACCTTCATGAGACAGAAACTAAAGATGTATCGGCCTTGGGGCAGAAATTATCCACTTTGGGAAATACAAGGGAAGCATAACTGAGTAATTTCTTATCTTCTAGATGCTAGAATCTGGATCAGAGATAAGCACACTAGTCTATAAAGGGCCAGCAAGTAAATATTTTCTGCTCTCTAGGCCATGTGGTCTCTGTTTCAACTACTCAATTCTGCTACAGTAGCAGGAAAGCAGCCATATACAGTACATAAATGAACGGGTGTAGCTGTGTTCCAATGAAACTTTACTTAGAAAACAGAGAGGAGACTGATTTGGCCCATGGGCCACCACAGCTTGCTGGCCTCTGTTCCAGTGGAACACTTTCTGCTCACCAATGTTTTACCACTGCAACCCCAGCACCTGGCCAACGATAATAAATAACCTTTAGTGAGTACTCACTATGTGTCGGGCAATCACTTGAGAACTTCACATGCATCACTTTGGCTTGCTCTAACAACTTTAATAAGGTAGGTAATATAGTGATCTGATTTTATGATCTGAGGCACAGAAATGTTAAGTAACTTGCATAAGGTCACACAGCCAAACCAGGAGATAAACTCAGGCAACTAAAGAACCCATACTGACCACTGTTATACTGCCTCTGTATGTGCTTAATAAATATTTACTAAATTTATGAATGAATAATGCTAAATATTTCAAAGTGACTTAATTCTAGAATGTGATCCTATCATTAGGCACCCTATTCTTAAACAGCATCTCACATTTTAAAAACAGCTTCCTTGCTCAAAAGAAAATTTCAAGGTAAATACTTGTGAAAATCTAACAGGAAAAAAATAGTATCACATCACCTATGATCTTCTCATCTCCTAAAATAAAATTTCTTCTCTGAAATAAAGTTTGAAAACTGTAAAAAGATTAATTTTGGTTTTAAAAATGTCACCTTTTGCATTTTTGAAGGTCATACCTAAAAGCAGATTTCTCCTGGTTTACTTTAAGATCGCAAATATCTTAAGCAGCCAAGCCAACGAAGACTATGCCAGTGAACTGCTCTGGTAAGTCAGAGCTGAGCACTAACAACAAATACACTAAAATGCCTGTATCCTTCTGGAAACCAGTTTGCCACAGCAATCAAATCACAAATACATATAATCTGCATGGCGACCTTTATCAACATTCTTGCACCAAAAAGAATGTAAGAATCTTTGTGACAGCCTTTAAATTAGATAGCACAGGACTTCAGAATCAATATTAATAATCAGAAGGAAAAGTTTTAAGCTGAATGTAAATATGAAGAAGACAGTAACTTTATATAAGGAGTATGTTGAGACACTAAAAAAAAAAAAAAAAAAGACTATTACCAATGTAGCCAAAAATTTAGAATCTTCTACTATGAAATTACAGAACAGTTTTTGTATTATATTCAAGATCATTTACCGTATGTCTAAGCATACTATCTGCAGCTTACTTTTTAAATACTATTAATAAGCAAACTGAATTTTCTGCCTTCTGGAGTTACTTAGTTTTTGCCTTTTTTCACTTTACTTCAACAGAAATAATGTGCCATAAATCAAGGATGTTTCAAACAGTAAAATAATAAGAAAAGGGAGCATAACAATTATACACAATTTAAAATCTGAAGTATTATGCATATTCAACTAAAACCCCTGATTTCCTATTAGTCTTACCATGGATAGATTTCCTCATGTTTTCATTCATCTACTTATTTGCCACCTGTCTTTTACAAGTTTTGCTGTTATTTGCTCATTTAATTCTGCTCACTTTTGCAGAACTAACTTGTAGTCACCATCCTTTATCAACCTTTGTTAGCAGGCCTGATTTTTCAGTATGTCAACGCCCTTCATTTGGTTGGGGGCATCAAGCTTTTTCTCGCTTTGTCATTACCCCTGTACTATACTAAAAACTGACAGCTCTTTCTTCTAAGCAACTGTTACCTAGAGAACTGGATCATACTGGGACAGGCTTTATTCAAAGCAAAGCAGAAAACAATTAGCATTTCTACTACTAGAATAAATATCTGAGTACGAGGTTATTTCTAGTTAGTCCTATATATGTGATACAATGTGGCCTTCATTGTAAAAAATAAGGGTTTTTAGTTGAATATGTGTCCATTATACTTCGGATTTAAATTGTCACCATTTCCTCAGCTTCTACCTAGAAGGAGCAAAGAAATAATTTCCAGAGGCAACTACTCATAAAGGAGAATTACACAAAAATACTACTACCATGATGTAAGTACAATAATCATAACATCTGGTTATTTAACATGCAATTCATTATCTTAGTACCTAAACTATGTCCATTCTTGGTGTAGAAGCAGGTATTGTTGATAAGGTTAACACAACAGCCAATGACATCACCAGTCGTAAAAGTTGGTCCATAAGGTTGTCCCGTTCCAGAAGAACAAAATGAATGTCCATCATCACCATGATAACCATATGAATGTTTATCCCAGCCTAAAGAGAAAGTTCCAGTATATTTACAGTGAAAAGTAAGGTTACTCTATACTAGAGCTATTCACTAAGATTATAACAAGCTAAGCAAGAATAGTACAACAGATAGTACAAAGATAAAATTCCCAAAAGTACATTTAAATTCTCAACAATTACAGTACATAACTTCTATATAAAAACACTGCTTACCACATTAAGGAAAATAAATCCACCACACGGAATGCTAAAATATATCTTAAACAGAGAGGACTCCTATCAGAAAACGCAAACAAACATAGCAAGACACATTTTCCATGCATATTTCCTTTGCTAACAGACCAAAGGAATTTTGCTTTGATTTGGTTTAAGCACACACACACAGATACACACACACACTTTAATATAACAAAAGATTTTTCTTTCAATTTTCAAAAAATTTCCTCCAAGGTTAATTTTTAACATTAGTAAATAGAATACCAGAAAATATAATCGAAGAATCACTTCCATATGATTAATGGTTTTAGGAAACAGTTCTCCTACCTCAATTCACACCTTTCTTAGTTTACTTTTAATATCAGCCTACATTCCCAGAATATTAAAACAACTAAAAATGGTTTAAAACCTAGGAATGTGTTGGGTAGGAAACAGAACCAACCACATTGAAACATTTAAAGTAGTTGATATGACTATGTACTGGAAGTTAAAAATACCAACAAACAAAACAAAAACAAGCAAAACAAAACAAAACAAAACAATGCATGGTATACTTGTTATGTTTTGCTAAATAGCATAAAATTTATTAAAACCATTCAGCTCGACTTTGAACTCATAAGTGATTAAAATATAGAAGATTAATGTACTTAACTATCTCCAAGTTATTACTTGACATTTTTAGCCAGAGTTAGCCATAAGACTGTACTGTAATTCAATTACAAGTGTACCTGGTAGTCTATTCATGTTCACACCTTGAGCAGAAAGACCAATTCCCATGTAACTGTTTAAAAAAAAAAAGGAAGGAAGGAAGAAAAGCTGGTTATTATAGTCATATATGTATAAATTACCAAACACTCTCAAACATTATTGAACCAAGCCCAAGATGAAACTCACAGGGTAGCTACAAAAAAGTTACTAGAATTCATGAAATAGCAAAAAGGGCAATATTAAGCAACAATAAAATCCAGATTCACAGCAAATTCCTATAGCAATCATTCATAAATATACCCAAAGTATTATTAATACTTAAATACTCTAAAAACTATAAAAATCTTTCCAACGTATCTACACAAATATTTAGAATTAAGACTTCTAACAAAAAGTATAGAGGGACTTGTGGAAGAAAAACGAAATACTAAATAAGAAACAAATGTGTTTTCAAAAGGATACAGTAAAAATCTAGTTCCACACACATACACACACAAAGACATGGAGACATACTGAAAAGATATCCAATTCATATAAAAACATCTGAAATACTTAACAGAATTATACTAAAAAGTATATGCTATGGGGTATCTATATATTCGTTTTCCAAAAGTATTTTGGCAAATTGATAATATGGACTTAAATATGAGACTCAATTATTAATTTATGAAACACTAGAACAAAATTATCTCCACAAAATACAAGAGGAAAAGGTAATTATTAGGGTATGCAATTTATTTTAAAAGCTTATAAGATATTAATAAAAACTGATAAAGACAGTTCAAAAGGGGGAAAGCATAAAGAAATATATTTATAAGTATCGACGCAAAAAAAGAAAAACTAAATAAAAAAGCAAACTGAATCCATTTGTTAAAAGGCTAATTGTCGGTGATTGTATCATGATTTAAAATGGTATCTGACAAATTTCAGCTACCACTCCTAATAAAAACTCAAATAAAAATAAAAGGAAACTACTTAAATATAACACACCTTTTTCCAAATCTAATACAGCAAGCAAGGCATTCAACAGTGAGACAATGAAGTCATTTCCATTAAAATCAGGAACATAGAGACGCCAACCACTGTTAAACATTGTTTTGAAGGTTTTAGTTTAATAAAATAAGAAAATAGGAAGCTTAATAAGAGAACTAAATAACCAGTATAAATATTACAAGACATAAAATTATCTTAATTGTAGTTGCTCTGATTATATACATAGGAAACTATGGAACATACTAAAAGCTTTTAGAATTAACTAGTTATTTTGGAAAAATGACTGAATTTAAGAAAAACATTTTAACTTCTTTTCTAGTAATAACCAGCTAGAGAAAGGAAGTGGAATATATAGACATATCAGTCATAATAACTACAGAAATTATAAAACAAGAGTAAAGAGCTCAAGTAAAGCTCCAGAATGATATCTTAAAAGTGGTAAATAAATGAGTATTTTAGGTATCTGGATAACTTGACAGCACAAAAATAGCAATCTTTCTAAAATGAATATATACATGTAATGAGATTCACGATATACTCCAAATGAATATTTAAAACTAGAGAAAGTGATTTTAAAAGTTCATATGTAAAAACAGAATTTTGATCAAGACAAAATTAAAAAAAAAAACTTAGTGTTTGTCCTACTAGATATTAAAACTCAGAAAATGGAATTCACAAGTGCAATATTACTAATTAGAGTAAGAGTCAAGTGACACAAGAATAACAAAACATTAAGAAACAGCATTTTGGATGTCTAGTCAAGACTCATATAAGTTGTTATTTTGACTCAGCCCCTTTGTTCCAAATACAGTATACAATGTAATTACTTATTTTTTTAAAAAGTAGTAAGTCACAAGATAATCTTTGAGAAGAAACACAAAACTGTGCTCTGGCCCTGCAAAGCTCTGCGTCCTTGAGCACCCATTAATGGGTAGGAGTTTCTCCTGAGGAAACAAAGACTAAAAAGGCTCCACAAGGGGATCATTAGCTATGCTCACTGCTTAAAGCCAACAACTGGAATAAGCTTCCCCTCCTGAAGGGGAAGAAAACACTGATACCACCTGCTGCCTTGGTTAAAATTCATTTGACATTGTTGCCTAGTTGAAGGGAAGGGGGAAGGAATAGCCTCTTAAGATCTGAACAAAGTTACTGAATGGATTTGTTATTGAATCTGCAATACTCCCAATACCACTTTGAAGAAAGAACCTGGAAACTCTAATGTAGACCTGGTTTTAGATTGGGGACCCAGGAGTTAGAAAGCAACTATAAAGTATAATAAAGGCAATAAGTATAGAACTAGATAGATAAACAAAATGGAGAAAAATGTTAAACTTTCTAATTAAAATGAGGCCACAAAAACAAAATTCTAAAATATACCGAATATATATATAAGACCAACAAAATACACAACTGGAACATGAATTCATTCTAGATGACATCAAACAACGGAGAGTATGACAAAAAAGTTTTTTTAATACATTTAGGATTATGTGAAAGAAAAAAAGGAATCACCATCACTAAAAAATACAGTGGAGCACCAATATTTACTGAGATAATTTAGCTAGTGATTTTCCACAACTCAACTGAAAAATAACGTTGGTAAGTTGAAAGTGCACACCACAGAGAAAGATAAAAACACATCACAGACTATCAATGCAAACAAAATCCTAAAAGCTTCCAAAAAGAAAGGCAGATTACCTCAGAAGGAATGACGATTAAAATGACAGCTGACTTCTCCCCAGCAACAGGTGATGACTGTAAACAATGGCACGAAGTACTGAAAGTAAAGAACTGTCAACCTAGAACTTAATTCCCAGGTAAAGCATCATCCAAGAATGAGGGCAAAATAAGATATTTTATGGCATAAGAAAGCTAACACTTTACTATCCACAAGTGTTCACAAAGAACTATTTGAGAATAGACTTTAGCAGGAAGACAAGTGAAAACAGAAGGAATGCATGGGACAAAGAAATGACAACTAGAAAAGAAAATGATGAAATGTAATTAAAATTAATTACTAAAAAAACGCTATTAAGAATTTTAAAAATCTATAATCCAGTTATAATGTGCTAGAATACAATTCAAAATTACTTGACATATAAAGATATAGTAAAACATGACCCATATTCAAGAGAAAAGACAAACAAGACAATGACCGGGAGAGCCTCAAGTCATTGGAATTAAAGCTAAAGTATTTAAGGCAGCTGCTGTTACTATGCTTAGGGATGTAAAGGGAAATATGCTTGTAATGAATGAAATAGGAAATTTCAACAAAGAAAAAGAAACAATAAAAAAATGAAATTCTGGGGCTTCCCTGGTGGCGCAGTGGTTGAGAGTCCGCCTGCCGATGCAGGGGACACGGGTTCGTGCCCCGGTCCGGGAAGATCCCACATGCCGCGGAGCGGCTGGGCCCGTGAGCCATGGCCGCTGAGCCTGCACGTCCGGAGCCTGTGCTCCGCAACGGGAGAGGCCACAACAGTGAGAGGCCCGCGTATCACACACACACACACACACACACACAAAAGAAATTCTGGAGCTGAAATATATTTGAAATAAATATTTACTAATGTACCTAATGGCACACTGGAAATAGGAAAATGAATAAGTAAACAATGACAGAACTGATCTGAAGAACAGAGAAAAAATACTGATGGAATAAAAAGAGAGTCCCTTGGGCAGTAGCAAAATGTCTAACATAAATGTAACCGAACTCCCACAAGGAGAAAGAGAATGGAACAAAAAAACTGAGAAAAATTCCCCAAATTGGGTAAAAGAAAAAAATTTACACATTTAAAAAGCATAGAAACCTCAGCAGGTTAAGTACAAAGAAAAGCACACATAGGCACAAATCACAGCCAAAGAGCTAAAAACTAAGAATGAAGAGAAAATACTAAAGCAGCCAGAAAAACATGATGTATTACTTTCAACAGGAGCGCTAAGCTGAATATCTCCTGACTTCTCAGAAGAAAATACGAAGCGGCCAGAAGATCGCTGAACAAAACATTCACAAGAGCAGAAAAGGGGAAGGGGAACCCATGCCAACACAGGGTGTTATATTAAGGAAATATCCTTCAAGAATGAAAGCGAAATAAAAATATTTCTCAGATAAGAGAAAAAGAATGTGTTGCCAGTAGACCTGCACTAAGAAAAATACTAAAGTAAATCTGCCAAACTGAAAGGAATCAGATATAGATATATATATATAGATAGATAGATAGATAGATAGATAGATAGATAGATAAAGGTATACCAGATATAACATATACAGGTACATCAGATAGATAGGTCGATTTTCAGGAAGGAAAGAAGAGCACTGCAAATGGCACACACATGGGTACATAATAAAAGACTGTTTTCACTCTTGATTTCCTTAAAAACATGTATGACTCCTTAAAGCAAAAATAACGTATTGCCCAGTTGATAAGTAGATGTAATACATATGGGTAACTACAGCAAAAAGTACAGGAAGAGGCAGTAAATGGACCTATACGGTTGCAAGTTTCCGTATTTTATGTGAAATAGTAAAACATTAATTCTTAGTAAGTTATGAAAATAGGGATATATACTAAAATCTTTAGAGTAGCCACTAAAAAACTACAGAGATATTAGTTAAAAAGCCAACAGGTAAATTAAGACAGAATTCTAGCAATATATCAAAATGATAATATATCAAGACCAGGTGGTGTTAATCCAGGAACACAACACTGGTTTAACATTCAAAACACCAATCAATATATTTTATCAAATTAGGAGAAAACGCTTATGATCATTTAATTAGCTGTAGAAAAACATTTGACAAAGTTCAACACCTATTCACAATAAAAACTCTCAGCAAACCAGAAATACGAGGGAACTTCACCAACCTACATTTACAAAAAACCTACAGCTAGCATTCGTAATAGTGAAATATTGAAAGCTATTCCCGTGAGATCAAGAACAAGGTAAGAATGCCAGCTCTCACCATTTCTATTCAACACTGTACTGAAAACCCTAAGCATTTCAATAAGGTAATAAAGAGAAATAAAAGGCATAAATAAAAAAGGAAGAAATAACTTGTCCAATGTCACACAGCTAATAAGTGGCAGAACTTATTGGGCAAGTTACTCATCTGAACAATGTGCTGATAATAACGGAACCTACCTCACTGGCTTGTTGTGCGGGCTAAGTATATTTGCAAATGCAAGGAACTCAGAGATGTGCCAAATTTATAACAAGAACTGTGTTACTGTGACTGTTAGCATTTTATTCTCTGTGCCCAGTGGAGGCCTGGCACATAGAAGGTGCTCAATGCACAGTTTTGAAGGAATGAATAAATGAATGAATGATTAGTTTGATTTTAAAAAAAATCTCACGAAGTAATGGTATGACATATTTTTAGAGTTTAACATAGCTTGCTTATTTATTTATTTATTGGGCTGCGTTGGGTCTTCGTTGCTGTGCACGGGCTTTCTCTAACCATGGCAAGTGGGGGCTACTCTTCCTTGCGGTGCGCGGGCTTCTCATTGCAGTGGCTTCTCTTATTGCGTAGCACGGGCCCTAGAGCACGTGGGTGTCAGTAGTTGCAGTGCGCGGGCTCAGTAGTTGTGGCTCACGAGCTCTAGAGTGCAGGCTCAGTTGTTGTGGTGCATGGGCTTAGTTGCTCCAAGGCATGTGGGATCTTCCTGGGCCAGGGATCGAACCCGTGTCCCCTGAATTGGCAGGCGGATTCTCAACCACCGCGCCACCAGGGAAGTCCCAACACATCTTATTGTTAAAGCTGAATACAGACATATAAATATATTCATCTAATAAAAACATCCTATTTGGGGGAAAAAAAAGGATGAAATAAATCTGACTTTACTTGTAGATAACATTAATTTAACAAGAGATAATCTTAAAAAAACATAAAATAATCAGAATAAGTGAATTTAACATGGCTGCAGGATATAAAGTTATTGTATAAAAAAATCTATTGTATATACTGGCAGTAAACACTAAGAAGATAAAAGTTGAAAAACAATTATGTCTACAATAGCATTAGAAAGCATAAAACATTTTAAGAACTGAAAAAAAGGCATGAAGAATTTCTCTGCTGAAAATTACCAAACACTGACGGGGGGAATTAAAGAAGATGTAAATAAATGGAGCGATATATCACATTTATGGACTAGAAGACTCAATACTATTAAGGCTGCAATTCTCTCCAAATTGATCTCTAGAGTCAATGCAATCCATATTATACTCACGCTAGGAGGTTTTTGTAACAACTGACAGGCTGATTCTAACGTTTATACAGAAATAAACAGGATCTAAAATATCCAAAGAAAGTTTGAAAAAGAATACAGATGTAGGACTTACACCATCTGACCTCAAGATTTACCATAAACCTGAGTAAGCAAGACAGTATGGTACCAGAATTAAGGATCAACAAATAAATCAATGGAATGGATTCAAAAAGAGCTCAAAAAGAGATCCACACTTATACAATCATTTAATATTTTACAAGGGTGCCAAAACAATCCAAAAGAGTAAGGAAAGTTTTTCTAACAAACAGTGATAGAACTGATACCCATTTGGAAAAGTAAACATTAATCTCTACCTCACACAATATATAAAACTCAACTGAAGACGGATCATAGTCCTAAACACGAAAGTTAAAACTACAAAGCTTCTAAAAAAAAAACCACGTAAAAATGTCTTAATGACTTTGGGATAAAGCAAATACCTATCAGGACACAGAAAGCAAGAACCATAAAATAATAAACTCATAAATCAGACATCAGCAAAATTAAAATCTTCTGCTCAAAAGACATAAGACTATCCAATTTTTATAAATGGACAAAAGATCTGAATAGACACTTCACAAAATAATACTGCAAATAACCAAGAAGCACATGAAACTGCTACACAGCATTAGTCAGTCACTAGAGAAACACAAATTAGAACCACACTGAGATACCACCATGCACCCAGCAGAATGGTTAAAATGTAAGACTGGCCACACCAGTACTGCCACAGACTTGGCACAGTGAGAGCTTTCATACACTGTTGGTGGGAATGTAAAACGGGACAACTCCTTTGGAACTATGGCTGGCAGTGTCTCAAAAGACCGAACATGTACTTATCCCAAGACCCAGCAATTCCACTCAAAAGATAAATGAAGGCACTATGTGCACCTAGAGACTTGTACAAATACGTTCATAAGAGCTCTTCACAATGGAGGAAAAACTGAAACAGTCTGGGTATCTATCAACAAATGAATGGATACACAGACTGTGGTATGTTCTACTCAGAAATAAAATGGAAAATGAATTACCGATATACACAACATGGATGATCCAAAAGATGTTACCGTGAATCAAAGAAATCTTACTAAGATTTCTTATATGATTCTCTTTACAGACATACCTCATTTTATTGAGCTTCACAGATGCTGTGTTTGTTTACGAAGTGAAGGTCTGTGGCAGCCCTGCATCCAGCAAGTGTATCAGCACCAATTTTCCAACAGCACTTGCTCACTGCGTGTCTCTGTCACATTTTGGTAATTCTTTATAATATTTCAAACTTTTTCATTATTATTAGCATTTTTTAGTAGTAAAGTATTTAATGTAAATACTTTTTCTGACATAATGCTATTGCACAATTAACAGACTACAGTATAATGTAAACATAATTTATATGCACTGGGAAACCAAAAAATTCATGTGACTCACTTTCTTGTTGCATTTGCTTTATTGTGGCGGTCTGAAACTGAACCTGCAATTTCTCCAAGGTATGCCTGTATATGAAGTTCCGAACGGACAAAATGAAAATAACAGTCACCTCTGAGAGGGTGAGGACAGGGCCTAACCGGGAAAGAGTATGAGGGAACACTATTCTAAGGATGATGGTCCAGTTCTATGTTTTGATGGGAGCTTGCATTTCACAGGTGTATGCATCTGCAAAACTCATCAAATGGTACACTTCAGACTTCACTGTATGTAACTTTTATGATGATTAAAAAAAGAACAATAAGCAAGTATCAAATTCTACTTAGTGATATGCATGGTGTAGTAATTAGGAGTTAAGTCTACTTATTTTGAAATGCATCAAAAAATAAGATGGATCATTGGGTGGACAAAGTAATGGGCACATATGGGATAGAGCAATTACAGTCAGTTCTACCATAGCATGACATTTGAGTTCCTTAAAATCACTGCACTATACAACATGATGCAATAAAAACCACATAGTTTATGGGGGAAGTGGGGTTAAGAGCAAAACAGTCATAAACTTCATTAGTAACATATTTTTAAAAATGTAAGAATCCAAAAAAAACCACCAAAATTCAATAAAAATGGTTTTACACATGTTGAATTGTCAAGAAATACATAAATACTACAATAAATATGGTACCTTACACGGAAAAAGACCTGAAGTTTACTTGGGGAAGTAGGTGAAGCAGGGCTGCAGCTTGTGAGTTATTGTGAAGTGGTGGAAGGAGTTGACAGGGGAAATATGCAACACCAGATGTGGATGGGTGTGGCTCCCAACAAACAGTGAACCAAGAAAGCTGGTAGATGCTTGAGGTGTTGCATGACATATAAAAACACACTCAAATTCAGTAGCAGTGAGGGAGTGGAAAGAATTGACGGACAAGAAACTTACTGTGGTATTATGTGCAGTAAGTCCCCTACATATGAACCTTCAAGTTGCGAACTTTCAAAGATGCCAACGTGCGTTCGCATGTCCAGTCACATAAGTTAGTTCATGTGTCTGGTGTACGTTGTCATGTGAGTGCATCCTCTATGAGTGGTAGTGCTTTTGGTACTTTACTGTACAGTACTGTACAGAGTACAGGACCTTCATTTCAAGCCCAGGATGTCCGCAAGCAAGCGTAAAAGCAGCGGTGACATAGCTGGTACTGCTAAGAAGTGCCAAGTGAGAACAATGGAAACAGAAGTGAAAACAATTGAGAGAGTGGAAAGAGGCGAAAAGATGGGAGACATCACTCGTTCTTATAACATGAATCGTCCGACCATCAGCATGATTCTGAAGAATAAGGACAAGATCATGGAACATGTGAAGTCTGCTGTGCCGATGGTGTCAACAATAATATCGAAGAAGTGTGGGAAAGTGATGGAGGAGATGGAGAAGCTTGTGTGGATGCAGGATCAGCATGTGTCGAGGTGCTCAGCTTAATGCTGATTCAAGAGAAAGCCAGAAGCCTTTATGAAGACTTGAAGAAGAAACACGGCAAAGAATCAGAGGGCACATCTTTTAATGCCAGCCATTGCTGGTTTCACTGGTTCAAGGCTAGAACCAACCTTCGCAATGTAAAAGTAAGTGGTGAGGCAGCAAGGGCAGATACGGTAGCTGCCCAGGAATTTCCTGAAACTCTTCAAGAAATTATTGATGAAGGCTCGTATTTACCAGAGCAGGTTTTTAATGTAAATGAGACAGGACTGTACTGGAAGAGGACGCCAGACCGAAGTTACATCAGTAAGGAGGAAGGAAAAGTTGATGCCAGGTTATATATAAAGCAGCAAAGGTTAGGCTAACTCAGCTGTTTGGTGGCAATGCTTCCGGTGATATGAAGCTGAAGCCTCTCTTGGTTTATCATTCAGAGAACCCAAGAGCCCTTAAACACATAGCCAAGGGCTATGTTCCTGTTGTGTGGAAGAGTAACCCCAAAGCCTGTGTTACAAAGGCCATTTTCCAGGACTGGTTTTTCCATCACTTTAGCCCAGAGGTAGAGAAATACTGCTTGGAGAAAGACGTCCCATTAAACATTCTTTTGCAGCTCCACAGTGCTCCGGGCCACTCTCCCATTCATGGGACAACTTTCATCCCAATGTCAAAGTAGTGCATCTGCCACTGAATACTGTGTCCCTCATCCAACCTATGGACCAGGGAGTTATAGCGACTTTCAGGAAATATTATTTATGTCACACTTTTCATCAGACAGTAAAGGCAAGTGACGAATCAGGAACAACCCTGTGACAATTTTGGAAGGACTAGAACATCTACAAGGCCATAAAAAACACTGACTTTGCTTGGCGTGAGGTTATGGCCATCACCCTGAACGGGATTTGGAAGAACCTTTGCCAGCAGTGTGTTCACAATTTTCGTGGATTTGAGAAGGTGGATGAGGAGTCCAAAGAGGTCTCCAGCAAGAAGACCAAGTGGCCCTCAGCAAGAAGCTGGAGCTAGATCTGCAAGAGGACGACTTCACTGAACTCCTTGCTGTGCAACACAAGGAGCTGACTAATGAAGACCTGATGGAACTGGAGGCCCAGAGAAAGGACGAAGAGAGACAAGAGGAAGAAAAAGTAACTGAAAAACCGAAGAGATTCACGATGCAGGAAACGGCAAGGGGGTTTTCTTTATTTGAGGAGGCACTGTTAGTTTTTGAGGCACAGGACCCAAACACAGAACAGTACACGAAAGTACTGTTCACGAAGCAGCCGTTCAGAATGTAATCAAGTGCTACTGTGTCATCTATGATGAGAAAAAAAGAGCTACTACCTAGACATCACTGGATCGTTTTTTCAAAAGGGTAGATAAAATTGAATCCAGCAAGGAACCAGAACCTGTGCCATCGACGTCAGGCGTGAGTGAAATGGCAGCTTGCCCTCCGCCTCCTACTGCTGACGATCCTTCAGCTCTACCGTCTCCCACCTCCTCTCCCTCCTCCAGTCAGTAACTCTTCCTGCCCGTTCACTCGATGCCAGCCCGTGGGCCAGCTGTTGTGCTGCACTGCTGTACTTTTCAAGGGACTGTACTGTAGGATTAAAAACGTTTTATTTTTTGTTTTTTATGTATTATTTGTGTGAAAAGTACTATAAACCTATTACAGTATGGTACTATATAGCCGACTGTGCTAGTTGGGTACCTAGGCTAACTTTGTTGGACTTACGAACAAACTGGACTTACAAATGCACTCTCGGAATGGAACTCATTCATATGTAGAGGACTTCTTGTGTTTAAAAAGGGAAATGGACATGAAGTTTTTTTAGATCAATATATCAATACAAATAATTTCAAATTATACATTATTAGCATTGTTAATAATAGTGTGCCAAATATCAAAGAACAGAGACTAAGAGGACTAGTTTAGTTTAATTCCTATTATAGATAGATTTAAGTTTACTAACTTATTATTCGTCCTACCTGTTCTCTCGCTTTGTCCTTTTCTGTGCTCTTTGTATTTTATGACCTTTGTTAGCTTTTTGCTATATATTTTGGCATTGCATTAATGAGTACCACATAAGTTTAAAAAACTGCACCTTTAATATGTCATATTCTTGATTGAATTAGTATATTTATCAAATGCTGGCAATGCAACACACAACTTTTAAAAACCTTTTTACCTCTTCCCACACGTTCTGATACTGTGGTCATGTTTTGCTTCATTATATGTCACAAACTCCACAAAAGCAAGTTACTATTATTGCTTTATATAACTAATGCTATGTAACCCAGATAGATCAACAACAGACTTCTCATGAGAAACCATGGAAGCCTGAACGCAGTGGGATAATATACTGCAACTGCTGAAAGAAAAAAAAACTATAAACCAAGAATTCTATATCCACTAAAACTATATTTCAAAAGAGAAATTAAGACGCTCCTAAATAACAAAAACAGAGAATCTGTCACTAGCAGACCTGTGCTATAAGAAATAAGGTGGGAAAAAAAAGAAATAAGGTGGAAAATAAACTAGTCAGTTACTCAAATGTATACAAAGAAATAAAGAACATCAGTAAAGACAACTGCATAGGTAAGCATAAAAGGCAGTGTAAGTGTATTTTTCTTTGTAACTCTTTTCTTCTCCTATCTAACTTAAAAGACATAAAGCAATAATTATAACTCTCTCGGCCTAAACTGTATAAAGGTATAATTTATGACAATAATAGCAAAAAGAAGAGGGGAGACAATGAAAATATTATGAAGCTAGGTTTAACACACTGTTGGAATTAAGTTGATATTAATCCAATTTATATTGTTTTGAGTTAGGATATTATATGAGTAATCCTCCAGAGCAACCATTAAGAAAATAACTCAAAAACTACAGAAAAGAAACCACAATAAAATTATTAAAAGGTACACTAAAAAGTCTACTTCAAACAAAAGAAAGCAACAGAAGAACAGAAAAACAAAAAGACATGAGACCAAAATAGCAGACATAAGTCCTCCCTTATCAGTAATTGCAATAACTGCAAATGGATAAAATCATTCAAAGGCAGAGACTCACAGAACACATTTTTCTTTTTTTAAAGATCCAAAGAGATGTTGTCTACAGAGACATTTCAGATTTGAACACACAAATAGGTTGAAATTAAAAGGAAGGAAAAAGAAATACTATGCAAACAGTAATCAAATGAGAGCTGAAATAGTTATACTTGCATCAGACAAACTAGACTTTAAGACAAAATTTGTTACTAGAAACAAAACAATATATTTATTATGATAAAAAGGGTCAATACATCAAGAAGACATAAAAATTATATACAAATATGAACCTAACAACAGAGCCCTAAAATATTTAAAGCAAAAACCCACAGAATTAGGGAGAAATACACAATTCATGATAATGGTTGGAGACTTCAATAACCTACTTTCAATAATGGATGCAACAACTGATAGAAAATCAACAAGAAATGTAAAACTTGAACATAACTATAAATCAACCAGAACCAACAGTTGTGTACACAACACTCCACCAACCATGGTAGAATACACATGCTCCTCAAGTGCACACAGATTTTCCAAGACATATTAGGCCATAAAACAAGCCTCAATAAATTAAAAAAAAATTGAAACTATACATGGTATACTCTCCAACTACAAGAAAATCAAGTTAGAAATCACAAACAGAAGGAAATTTGGAATGTACACAAATATATGGATACTAAACATGCTCCTAAAAAACCAATACAAAAAAAGAAATAATAGGGGATATTTTTAAACACTTAGAAATGAATGAGAATGAAAACACAATACACCAAAACTTATAAGATGCAGCTAAAGTAGTTCTTAGAGGGAAGTTTATAGCTGCAATTGCCTAAAATAAAAAAAGAAAGATCTCTAATGAATAATCCAACTCTCAACCTCAAGAAACTAGAAAAAGAACAACAAACTATTAAACCCAAAGCAAGCAACAGGAAGGAAATAATAAAGATTAGAGCAGAAATAAAAGAGACCAGAAAAACAACAGAATCTATCAGCCAAAAAATTGGTTCCACTAAGCAAGAAAAAAAGACTCCAATTATCAGAAATCAGAAATGAAAGAAAAAATATTAATACCAAACTAAAAAAGATTAAAAAATTAAAAGGATTATAAGAAAATACTATGAACTATATAGCAACAAATTAAATAACCTACTTAAAAATGAACAAATTCCTAGAAAGTCATAAACTACCAAAACTGATAAGCAATCTTAAAACTTCCCGCAAGGAAAAGCCCATGCTCAGATGGCTTCCCTGATGAATTCTACGAAACATATAGAGAACAATGACCACCAATCCTTCTCAGACTCTTCTTCCCCCCGAAGTTAGAAACACTTCCTAACTAATACTACAAGGCCAGTGTTACCCTGCTGCCAAAATCAGATAAAGATATCACAAGAAAACAACAGAAAAATATCCTTTATGGACACGGACACACAAATCCTCAACAAATTACTAGTAAATGAAGCCCAGTAACACACAAAAATGATTATACATCATGACCACGGGGGACTTATGCCAGGAATAAAGGCTGGTTTAGAAACAAAATCAATGTAATATTAATATAATTAATATAATATTAATATAATAAAGGATAAAAGCCACAAGATCATCTCAACAGACACAGAAAAAGAATTAGGCAAAATTCATCACCTTTCTTGATAAAGACACTCAACTAATTAGAAATAAAAGGGAAACTCCCAACCTGATAAAGGGCACCTATGAAAAAAAATCTGTAGCTAACGTCAGACTTAATGGTAAGAGACTACTTTTCCCTTAAAATCATGAACAAGAAAAAGATACCCTCTTTTACCACTTCTATTCAACGTGGTACTGGAGGTTCCAGCTTGGGCAGTAAGGCATGAAAAATAAAAGACACCAGCTTGTTAAGGAAGGAGTAAACATCCTCTATTCACATACAACATAAATTTGTACATAAAAAATCCAAAAGAATCCTTGCCAAAATACTATTAAAAATTAATAAACAAAATCAGCATGACTGCAGGATACAAGTTCAATATGAAAATCCAATTTTATTTCTAAGAGCAATGAACAATTTAAAACTAAATTTAAGAAAACAATTCCATTTACAACAGAATCAAAAAGAATAAAATATCTACAAATAAACTTAACAGGACAGTACAAGACTTGAACATGAAAAACTACAAAACACTGTTGAAAGAAATTAAAGAACACCTAAATAAGTGGAAAGGCTACCACGTTTTTGGATTGGAAGAATTAATACTGTTAAGAGAGCAATATATATAAAAAAAAAAGATAGCAATATTCCCCTAACTAATCTAGAGATTCAAGGCAATCTCTATCAAAAGTCGAACTTGCTTTTCTGCAGGAAGTGACAAACTGATCCTGAAACTCGTATGGAAATGTAATAGGGCCCAGGAGAGCCAAAGCAATCTTGAAAAAGAACAAAATTGGAGGACTCACAGTTCCCAATTTTAAAACTCACTGTAAAGTTACAGTAATCAAGAGAGTACATTACTGGCTTAAGAATAGACATAAATATTAACGCAATAAAATTTAGAATCTAGAAATTAACCCTTACATTTATGATCAGTTGATTTTGACAAGCTGGACAAGACAATTCAAAGGAGGAGAAAATAGTTTTTACAACAAACTGTGCTGGGACAACTGGATATATCTATGCAAACCAAGGAAAGTGAATCAATACCTCACATCATATACAAAAATTAATTTAAAAATGGAATCAAAAACTAAGAGGGAGTGCTAAAACCACATACTCTTAGACAAAAACACTGGAGTAAATCTTCATGACCCTGGATCAGGCAATGGTTTCTTAGATATGACAGCAAAAGCACAAGCAATGAAAGAAAAATAAACTAGACTTCATAAAAATTTTAAACTTTTGTGCTTCAAAGGATACTGTCAAGGAAATTAAAAGACAAACCACAGAATAGGAGAAAATATATACAAATCTACATAGGTGATATGTGATTTCTATCCGGAACATATATACAATTCTTAGAACTCAACAATAAAAAGAAAACCCAACTAAAAAAATGGGCAAAGGATCTGAATAGACATTTCTCCAAAAAAGATATACAAATGACCAATAAGCACATGAAAAGATGCTCAATATCATTAGTCATTAGAAAATGCAAATCAAAACCACTATCACTTCACACACATTAGGATGGCTAAAATCAAGAAGACGTGTTGGCAAGGATGTGGAGAACTTAGAACTTTCATAGTTGGTGGCAATGTAAAATAGTGCACTCACTTTGGAAAACAGTTTAGCAGTTCCTTGAAATGGTAATCACAGTTTCCTTATGAACCATTAATTCAACTCCTAGGTATCTATTCAGGAGAAATGAAAACATATCCACTCATAAAAATGTTACACAAATGTTCCTAACAGCATTCTTCCTAATAGCCAAAAAAGTGTTTCTACCTACTAATGGAATGGATAAACAAATGTAATATCTTTACAATGGAATATTATTTGACCTCAAAAAGAAATGTGAGTACTGATAAATGCTACAGCATGAGGAACCTTGAAAACACTACACTAAGACAAACCAGAAACAAAAGATCACACATTATATGATTCCATTTACATAAAATGTGCAGTATAGGCAAATCCAAAAAAACAAAATAGTTAAGTGGTTGCCTAGGACTGGGAAGAGTGGCTGCTAATAGATATAATAGGATTTCTTTTTCAGGTGATACGAATGTTCTGAAGTTAGACAGTGGTAAGGGTTGCACAATTCTGTAAATATACTAGAAACTACCAAACCATGCTTTTAAGGGTAAATTTTGATGGGTATATGAATTATGTCTCCATAAAACTCTCATTAAAACATAAACAAGAGGACTTCTGGCTTCAGCTCTGATATGTAAAGAGACTGAAATTTATCACTCCCTCACAACCGGAAAAAAAAGGTGATCAAATTGAAAAGCAACCACTCCTCTTAGATTCGTCAGAAAACTGAGTTCACAGGGCAAAGTGCCTCCAGGAAAATTGAAGAGACAAGTGAACACAGAGAATGAGAGCTTACCAGGAGTAGGAGTCTCTGGAGTCTTTAACTGGTAGAAATACTTTAAAGGTGAATGAATTGCTGGAGGCTGAGTGTGAACTAGCTTGAGCTTTAAACCTCTTAGGGTCCCGCTCTTAGAGAACCTTCCATATGCTCATGAGTTTTACCTTCAGGAGCTCCACCATGTTATCATTAAACAAACAAAGAAAACCCTTCCAGTTTTGTGCTGGGGAGAGGAAAAGTAACCATTCTGAGATATGCCCAGAGCAATCTGGTCTCTTTAACAAAGACCTGCCTTCAAGGGTAACTACTTTCCAGAGCCTTTTTGACCTAAAGGGAGGGTAATTAGACAACTCCAGTACCAGCTAGCCTTCCCAATTGAAGTAAGGGGAGAAGGAAAAAAGGGTAAAACTCTTCCAAAGATCACAGCCCAGGAACTCTGGTCAACTACAACTGGTTTTTTTGTTTGTTTGTTCGTTTTTTTGGCGGTACGCGGGCCTCTCACTGTTGTGGCCTCTCCCGTTTACGAGCACAGGCTCCAGACGCGCAGGCTCAGCGGCCATGGCTCACGGGCCCAGCCGCTCCACGGCATGTGGGATCCTCCCGGACCGGGGCACGAACCCGTGTCCCCTGCATCGGCAGGCGGACTCTCAACCACTGTGCCACCAGGGAAGGTCACAACTGGTATTTAATCATAAGTTACAGAACACTTCCCTTTCCAGTACCTAGCACCACATCAACAAGGCTCCAGTATAAAAACAAATTACAAGTGAGACAGCTGAAAGACAGACTCTATTTAAGGAGTTTCTAGGGAAACCCAAAACAGCAGGGAAAACAAAAGCAAGGAAACTAGAGGTAAATTAAGCTTCTGACACCTACAAATAATACAAACAAATTGGCAAACGTTAAACACAGCCTAACTCTTAGCCAGATAATTATAAAACCTCACACTAAAGACCTATTTACCTGAGTTCCTGCTATCCAATAAATCATGTAGTTTTCAACAACAAAAAAATTCACTACATGCTAAAAAGAAAAATTACATTCTGAAGAGACAGAGCAAGCATCACAACTAAACCAGATATGGCAGAATTTTGGAGTTATCAAACTAAAAATTTAAGATAACTGTGATTAACCTGCTATGGACTACAAAAAAGAATCAAAACAAATGCTAGAAATCAAAAACACTAACACAAATGAAGAATGCTTTCAACAGGCTCATCATTAGACTAAACACAACCGAGGAAACAATCTGTGAGCTTGAAGGTATGTCAATAGACACTTCCCAAACTTACATGGCAAGAGAAAAAAGGAATGAAAAAACCAGAAAAGAATATACAAGAACTGAGGGACAACAATAAAAGGTGCAACACGTAATGAGGATACGGCAAGGAGAAGTGAGAAACTTAAGTATTTTAAGTAATACTGGCCGAGAATTTTTTCCAACCCAAAATTCCAGAAAGCTCAGAGAACACCAATAGGACAAATACCCAACATCAATACCTAATTTATCATATTCAAATTGCAGAAAGTCAAAAAGAAAATATTAAAATAAGCTAAAGAACCAAAAAAAACAAAAACAGAAAACCAAAACTCAAACCAAACACCTTACCTATACGAAAGAAAAATAAGAATTACATCAGACTTCAGAAACCATACAAGCAAGAAGAGACTGGAGTGAAATATTTGAGTGTGAAAGAAAAAAAATCTACCAACCAGAATTTGATATCCAGTGAAATTTATCCTTCAAAAAAGGACAAACAGACTTCATCAGACAAAAACTGAGACTATTTATTGCCACAGACCTGTCTTGCAAGAAGTTCTTCAGAAAGAAGGAAAAATAGGTAAGAAATTCAGATTTACATAAAGAGAGTCAGAATAAATGAAGATAAAATATTTTATTTTTCTGATTTTGAATTGATCTTGGATAACTGTTCAAAATAATAACAGCAACAATGAATTATGTAACTACATTTTATAGATAAGTGAAAGGAGTGACAGCAATATTATAAGGGACAGGAGGGAGGAATTGGTTATAATCTGTTACAAAGCACCTGCATTACCTGTAAAGTGGTAAAGTGTTACTTGAAAATGGACTTTTATTAGCTGAAAATGTCTACTGCAAACTCTACCAATAAAATTTTTAAAAGAAGTGTAATTGATATCTTAAGATAGAAGAGAAAATGCAATCATAAAAAAATGCTCAATTAAAACCAAATGGGCAGCTTCCCTGGTGGCGCAGTGGTTGAGAGTCCGCCTGCCGAGGCAGGGGACACGGGTTCGTGCTCTGGCCCGGGAAGATCCCACATGCTGCGGAGTGGCTGGGCCCGTGAGCCATGGCCACTGAGCCTGCGCGTCTGGAACCTGTGCTCCACAACGGGAGAGGCCGCAGCAGTGAGAGGCCCGCGTACCACAAACAAAACAAAAAAAAAAACAAATGGGGGAGAGATTTTTAAGAAAGCAACAAGGAACAAACGCAATGAATAGAAAAGTTATAATCAAGGTTGATATCACCCCAACTATAACAATACTCACTTTCAATGTGAAAGGTCTAAATACACCAATTAAAAGAAACTGACAGACTGAATAAGAAAACAAGGCCCATGTATCTGCTGTCTACAAGAAACCCACTTTAAATATAAAGACACAGGTAGATTAAAAGGAAAGGATGGAGAAAGGTATACCATGCTAATACTAATCAAAAGAAAGCTGGACTAGCTATATTAGTTCCAAACAAAGCAAATTTCAGAACAAGGAAAATTATCAGGGGTAAAGAGGAGCACTATGTGAAGTGTCAACTCTTGAAGAAGGCATAACAATTCTTAACGTTTATGCACCTAATAACAAAGTATCAAAAGATATGAGGCAAAAACTGACAGAACTGCAAAGAAAAACAGTTAAATCCACTCGTATAACTGAAGACATCTACAAACCTGCATCAGTAACTGGCAGACACAGCAGGTAGAAAACCAGTAAGGATACAGTCAGTCAACAGCATCATCAATCAACTGGATTTCACCGACATTTACATCCAATAACATAATAATACACGTTCTTCTCAAGTTCACAGAAACATTCACCAAGAAAGGCCAGATTCTGTGTTAAGACATACCTTAACACATTTTAAAAACTGAAATAATACAAAGTACACTCTCAGACCACAATAAAATTAAACTAGAAACCAATAAAAGTTGAAAAATCTCAAATATTTAGAGATTAAGCATTACTCTTCTAAATAACAAATGGGTCACAGAAGAAGATTCTCAGGAGAAATTTTAAAATTATTTTGGATTAAATGAAAATGAAAACATAACTTATCAAAATTTGTGGGATGCAGCTTTAAAAAAAGGTACTTAGAGGAAAATTTATAGCACTGATTATAATAATCTAAAATCAATAATTTAAGCTTCTACCTTAGGAAATCAGTAATTAAGAAAAATATTAATTTTTCTTAATATTTTAGATTTTAGGAAGAAAAGAAATAATAAAAATCAGAGCAGAAATCAATGAAATTGAAAATAGGAAAACCGAGAAAATCAACAAAACTAAAAGCTTGCTCTTTATATATTGCTAGTCATCAGGGAAATGCAAATCAAAACCACAATGAGATATCACCTCACACCTGTCAGAATGGCTATCATCAAAAAGACCACAAATAACAAATGCTGGCAAAGATGTGGGCAAAAGGGAACCTTTATACACTGTTCATGGGAATGTAATTTGGGGTAGCCAATTAAAAAACATTTCTAAAAATAGAACTACCATATGATCCAGCAATTCCACTCCTGAAGAAAATGAAAACACTAATTTGAAAAGATACATGCACCCCAATGTTCATAGTCACATTATTTCCAATAGTCAACATATGGAAGCAACTTAAGTGTCCATCAACAGATAAATGGATAAAGAAGATGTGATACACACACACACACACACACTCTCTCTCTCTCTCTCTCTCTCTCTCTCTCACACACACACACACACACACACACACACACACACACACACACACACACACACACACACTGGAGTGCTATGCAGCCATAAAAAAGAATTCTGCCATTTGCAACAACATGGATGGACCTGAAGAGTATTAAGCTTAGTGAAATAAGTCAGACAGAGAAAGACAAATACTGTATGTTACCAATTATATGAGGAATCTAAAAAATAAAACGAATGAATATAACAGAACAGAAACAGACTCACAGATACAGAGAACAAACTAGTGTTTACCAGTGGAGAGAGAGATGGGAGAGGGGCAAGGTAGGGGTAGGGGATTAAGAGGTATAACCTACTATGTATAAAATACATATTTTATACATATACTATGGATAAAATAAATAAGCTATGTGGATATATTGTACGGCACAGGAAATATAGCCAGTATTTTATAATAACTTTAAATGGGGTATAATCCATAAAAATATTCAATCACTATGTTGTACACCTGAAACTAACATAATATTGTGAAGCAACTATACTTCAATCAACCAATAAAAGGAGGACAGAATGATTCTTCCCACCAAAAGAAACCTAAAAGCTGGTTCTCTGAAAAGCTCAATAAAATTAATAAACCTCTAGCCAAACTAACAAATTATTAATATCAGAACTGGAAGAAATCAGCAATTACTGTTGTCAGTAATAATATCACTAGTGATCTCATGGACATTAAAAGGAAAAAAATTTAATAATAACTTAATAATATAGATAAAATGGACCAATTCATAATAATTTAGATAATAATTTAATAATTTTGATTAAATGGACCAATTCCTTAAAAGACATAATCTACCAAGACTAACAACAGGAGAAACAGATAATCTGAATATGCTTCTATATTAAAGAAACGATTAAAGAAATTCAATCAATAATTAACAACCTTCCAAAAAGGAAAACACTACACTCAAGTAGTTTAATTGTTGAATCCAACAAAACATTTAAGGAAGAAATGATACAACTGTCTACAAATCCCTTCCAGAAAATACAAGCAGAGGGAAGACTTCCTAAGTCATTTTTTGAGGCCAGCATTACCTGAATATGAAAACCAGATAAAGAGATTACAAGAAAGGAAAAGCACAGACCTATTTCTCAGGAACATAGATGTAAAAAATCCATAACAAACTATCAGCATATGAATCCAACAATGTATACAAAAGAATTAAACACTACAACCAAGTGCAGTTTATTCCAGGTATGCAAAGCTGGTTCCGTCTTTGAAAATTAATATAATCTTTCATCAATAATTTAGAAGAAAAATCATATGATCATAATAGAAAAGCACTTGACAAAATGTAACACACTCATTCATGATTAAAACTCTCAGTAAAACAAGAATATAGGTAAACTACACAAAAACCTGTTTGCAAATACTTACTACACCTATACTCATAACTGACATAACCTGGAAACAACCCAAAGTCCTTCAACTGGTAAAGGGATGATGAAACGTGGTACCTCTTGACAATGGACGACTACCCAGTAATTAAAAGCACTGAACTATTGGTTCAAGCACCAGCATGGTTTTAATCTTGAATGTGCTATGTGGTCACTATAAATGCTGTTATAAAAATAGTATTAAATAAAATGTAAAGACATTAAACAATAATGGGGGAAGTATGTTATAAACAGCTTGTACTGTGTGCAAAGAAACAATGCTTTCCAAAAGGGTAAATATAGGGTAGATATGGCCCTTTCGAGTGAAGTAATTCAATGTCAAAAAGACTGGTGAAAAGACATTTCTTCCTATAGGATTGGAATTAGATTTTAATTTACAAAGTAATTTATTGAATCAGTGTGTTATTTGAAACTCAAAAGCAATTTTACAAACATAATTTCTTAACACAAGTGTTTAGGAATTTCAGAAATAAAGAAAATTTCAAATTATATGAATCTGAATAACTTAGCTGCTCAGTAAGCATTCCTCTAATGGGCCTAACGGTCATCTATCAAATTTCTTGCTTGATGTTTAATTTTTAAATTTCAAATTCTGAATAGTATTTTCACGTTACTCAAGGTACAAGAGGGATCTTTTTGTCTTACAGGATTTTAAAATTACTTAATACCTTTTGAAATAAAATATTTTATTTCTGTCAAATGGCATCATAAATATAATGAAATAAGACTCCAAATAAGAGCACCAAAAGATAAGTATTGCTGCAAGATTCACTGCTGTATGTATATCTAGGTAATATTTCCACACAGAAACTCAGAAACTCACTTATCTGCAACTCACAAGCTATCAATCTTAAACATTTCAAAAAGATATGAACATACATCTATCTCTTCTTTATGAAGAAAAAGAAGAAACGTATGTCTACGCTCAACCATTAAAAGTGAACTGCTGACATATATCCAACTGGTGATTCATTCAGTAGTGCTATAAAATTAAATCAAAATCATTTCATCAAAAGTTGCAGATAGGGCTTCCCTGGTGGCGCAGTGGTTGAGAGTCCGCCTGCCGATGCGGGGGACACAGGTTCGTGCCCCGGTCCGGGAGGATCCCACATGCCACAGAGTGGCTGGGCCCGTGAGCCATGGCCGCTGAGCCTGCGTGTCTGGAGCCTGTGCTCCGCAACGGGAGAGGCCACAGAAGTGAGAGCCCCGCGTACCGCAAAAAAAGAAAAAAAAATTTGCAGATGCTCCTGTGAAAATACATTAATCAAGTTTTTAAAAGATGCATATTTCAGGGGTAAAAGAAAAAAAAGCAATCACGAACCAAAAGGTTTAAAAAGTATGAAAAAGCAAACAAACAAAAAGAAAGCAATTGTCTAGAAAGCTAAGATTATGAATATATCAGATATTGTATGACAGAGTAAACAGGTAAACTTCACTGGGTGGCTGCACTAGTCATGTTTCTTATCTCCCGTAACTTATGTGAAGTTTTGACATCTTAAAGAGCTTGCTGGTCAGAGACTGCTCCTTCCCCATCTCTGACCAGCCCCTTCCAAGGCAAGCCTTTTCTTAAGAGATAACAAAGGGCGTGGCCAGGAATATGCCTCTCATATACAAACCAACTGATTCTGAGTCTATAGCCCCCATCATCTCCTTATTTTACTCTCACACGCAAGCCAATTTTTCCTGCCCTAAATCATCTCAGGTCAAGTCCCAAACAACTAGAGATCAGCCCTATAGCGCAAGGCCTGCCAATATTATTCAAACCAGCCAATCCTAAACTGTTTACCCTGGCTCGGCCTTGCCTTCCCCCACTATCTTCTGCCACCTGACTGAAACCTGGTGCTTCTCCTGTGACCCTGCATGGCATGCGTAACTCCCCTCTGGGTCCTGTGAGTATAATAAACTTCCTGCCAAGCCTCTGCTGTCCCAACAACTTTACCATACCATATCCAACATGCACATTCTTAGATATGCACTATTAATATACAAAAAAAATTCAAGAATATGCATATCTAAAATACTACAAATTAAGTAGTAATCTCTAAATGATATCTGAGCCAACAGAATTGAGGTAAAAATTTTACAACTGAAATTAGAGAAAACAGAAATTCTTTTTCTCAGTATTACTATTCAAACCTAGAGCATTTGTCTGTGGTAAAAAAATTTTTATTCTAATTCTACACGGACAGTAAAGCAGCTACTTCTTTCTATATATACCATACTAACCCCTCCCCCATTTCTCCCAAAGCAAAAGGATCACAGAAAACAAAAATTAACAGGCTCTACTTCTTGCCTTTGGAAAGTCCACAATAATATACATCAACCCCTGAGTTGCATATTTCTTCCACTACCTCTCAAATAGCTATATAAATACAAAATACCTTAAATTAAGGCCTGGCTATGTTTCCTAAGATGGACTTCAAGTACCTTTTCATTTTTCCGGCCTTTTAAATAATAATTAAGACAATAAACTCTAGGATCAACAAAAGCAGAACACTATTTTTAGAGTTTCTCTAATAACTATCAAAGAATCTGATCTGTAGTTAATTACAAGAGCAACAAATCAATTTTTTAAAGTAGCGTGTTATAGTGTTAAATGTAGGGTAATGAAAATAATTGATCACATAATAGGTATAAAACACATCCTACTTTCACCTCATAGGCACTAAATTATTTACAACTCCAATAAAGTGAAGTTTTTGGTTAATAAAATTAATTCTTTATATTATAACCCATATTTAAAATCTTCTTACTTATCATCATCTCCCTAAAAAATTGATGAAGAATGAAGAGCAGTAATTCCAAATCATGCAAAGAAGTTAGTAAGAAACTGCCTCACTTCAATTTTATAAACTTTACAGATACTATCCATCATACCAAGTGAGGTGTACCTATAACTCTGGAGATTGGGGTGTACTTTACTGTTTTTCAGCAATAGCGTTTCTCTCCACCAGTGTTCTAACTTAACTTTTTCATAGGAAGTCTCCATTTTTTAATATAAATAAGTAGGAAAATGGTGTTTTTATTAGCACTATATGAGAATTAGGAAAAAAATTAAATCAGAAATGAAGAAAAACTAAATGGAACACAAGAGTGAATAGACACCAGAAGAAAAGATGAAACAGAATGCAGGAAATTTTTAAAATAACAAAGAAGGAAAGAAAAAAATTTTGTGAGTAAATGATACAGAAGTTAGGCAAAGAAGATTCAACATACTCAAAATTGGAGTCCCCAAAAATGAAACCTGTGTAATTTAAAAGAGCAAATATTGAAAATTATCACAGAAGAAAACATTTCTGAAATAAAAGAAGACTTGAACCTTTTAAGGTCATACATGAAGGTTAACACCAAGACATATTCAATACTGGTTCCTTAAAGAAAAATCTTTTGGGCATCCAAGCAAAAGACCAAATCTCTTGCAAGGAAAAAAAATGGCATAAGACTTTGACAGTGATACTTCATATCCAAGTCCACAAAGCTCAAGAAAATGTAAACCAGGGATTTTATATCCAACCAAACCTTCAAATATAATGGGTGTAATGGTCACAAACAAGTTATGAACCAGAAAGGACTTAAATAATATCGTTCCCATGAGCTCTCCCTGAGCTCTCTAGTAAAGAATGAGCTTCAGACAACCAAAAAACCCTAAGAGAAGCTTTGAAATAAGATCTGGTGGTAAGTATTAAATATACTGAATTTAGAACTAACACTAATGATGAGGCAACAGAGTTGTGTATGCAAATGTTATGTACTTTTAATGTATGTGTGTGTGTGTGTGTGTGTGTGTGTGTGTGTGTGTGTATATATATATATAGAATTAATTAACAAAATGGAGAAGGGGAGAGTTTACCAAAAAGGGAATGTTCTACGGATACACTAGACTACCTAGATGAATCTCAAATGCATCATGCTAAGTGGGAAAAAAGCCATATTCTAAAGGTTACATTTATATGACATTTCCATTTATATGACAAAATACACTCTGGTTTCAAAAGGAAAAACTATAGGAATAGAAAACAGATCAGCAGTTGCCAAGAGTTAGGGTATGGGGGAGGATTTGATTATAAAGAGATATCAAGAGGGAATTTTGGGAGGTGAATTGTTCTAGATCTTATTATGGTGGTTGTTACATGATTCTATGCATTTGTCAAAACTCACAGACCTATGTCATCACCCTCAAAAAAGTGAGTTTTACTGCATGTGAATCAGTAACAATTTTTTAAATACCAAAAAAAAAACCAAAAAAAAGATTCTAGGGAAGAGGGAAGGGAAGGTCAAGAAGAGATTAGTAGCTAATTCCATCACTGCTCACAACAGAGGATATCTTTAAAAGAGGAGACTACAGGTATTAGTATAATTTTCTAAATGTAAAAATATACTAACCCCCCAAAAAAAGCAAACAGACCACATCATTAAAAAAAAAAAATTCAAAAGTGACAAAAATGTTTAAAGTTTCCTTTCACTCCTATCTCCAGCTAACCACTTCCCCTGTCTAGAAGCAACTAATGTCTGTCACCAGTTACTTGTGAGATCTGTTCACACTTTTCTATGGTATATTTGTTTATATTTTCAAAAGGAAATAATACAAAGAAAATACAAGAACTAGTAAAAATGGTTACCTATGGGAGGAAGACCAGGATGAAGTGAGCCTTCTGTGAAGTGCCTTCTTGCACAGTTTTAATTGGGGAACAATGTAAATGTTCAAATGTTTTATTTAATTAAAACAAAAATCAAAAAGAAAAAAGCAATCCCTATAAACGGAAGATAAACTTAAATATGTGAAATAATATGTCAAGTTGGTATAAAACTGTATAAAAAAAGGGCTTCCCTGGTGGCACAGTGGTTGAGAGTCCGCCTGCCAATGCAGGGGACACAGGTTCGTACCCCAGTCTGGGAAGATCCCAAATGCCGCGGAGCGGCTGGGCCTGTGAGCCATGGCTGCTGAGCCTGCGCGTCCGGAGCCTGTGCTCCGCAACAGGAGAGGTCACAACAGTGAGAGGCCCGCGTACCGCAAAAAAAAAAAAAAAAAAAAAAAGTACTAAAAAAAAATACGGTATTCAATATTCTTTTAGTAATAATATTGGTATGCTAATTTAGAAACGTATAGTTATGTTCTAGGACAAAGCAAATAAAAAATTATGTCAAAAGCATTAGAAACAAAGATTTTCAGAGTAAGAAAAAAGAGGTACAAGTGTAAAATTAGAGAATTTAAATAAAACTAATTTGGAAACTCTGACTTTGAAATGTATTAAAAAATAAGATGTGTTCATGGATGGACAGATCTGTGATAAAGCAAACAGAGCAAAATCCTAACTCTAAAATCAAGGTGGTATATGGCTGTTCACTGTATTAACTCTTCTTTATGCTTGAAAATGTTGGGGAGGAAAACTGCTGAGATTCCACACCATCTAAATCACAGAGAAAGCAGCACTGGGATGAAGCACAACTCCTCACCAGCCTGTGTTTCTGTTCCAAAACAGTTACTACTCTGTAATCATTTTAAACATCTCAGCCACTCCTCCTGAAAAACCTACCCAACTGCCAAATCATCCACAGAAAATCAAAAGGTCCAGGACTAACAGACCATGTCTCCTTATTTTGGAACATTTACTTTCATATAAGTGATTCCAGAAGAAGGCAAACAGCAAGCACTCAATGTATCTGAGATAAAAATAAATAGATTGGTTACAAACTTTTTCTGGTTCTGCAAAACTGCAATACGATTTCAAGTAATATATTCATTATGACAAAGCTATACAACCTCAACAACATATTGAAAGATTATGGGTATCTTCAAGACATCATTAAAATGGGATTTTTCTCTCTGAATTTTTAATTAAACTCATATTAAGTATAGGTAGTGGTACACATGAGCATAATATACTTTTTAAATCTCTTTTACGTGATTCACATACATCTTAAACCAATTTTTCTTTCTCGGACTAATGTTAAAATTTGTTTGAATAGAGGAAAAAAAAAGGCAGGGAGAATATACCCCAAAATGTCAACTGTACCTTAGTATGGGTGGTAGGACTGCACATGCTTTTAAAAATAGTTATGCTTTTCTTCTATTTCACAGGATCTGTTTGATTTTCCCTTTTGCATTAAGAATACATTACCTTACAGCTGGAGAAAAGGTTCTTAAAAAAATTCCACATGCATTTACTGGGTATAAAATAAGTGATGGAGTAAGGGGTAAAGGTGATTTCGGATTTCCGCTACAATGAAGATGGATAACCAACTCGAGTATAATTTAAGAAACGTGATGGTTATATATCTCTAGGGCACTTTTCCCACATTCACTGGGCACTTTGTTAAACATTTTCCTCACCAACAGAAATGCAGCTCCCAATCATCTTTGCTGGTTTCAAAATGTCAGTAAAGAAATGTCCAAAATCCAAGGCTCACTTTGTTCACTCCATAAACACCAATACCTATACTCTGTACAAGGCACAGAGCTGGGGGTACGCAGAGGCAAAGCTGTTACCCCACCGCCTCCACTCAGGCACCTGTTTTGTGCCTGGCATTGTTCTATGCACTGAGGAGACAGTAGCGAAGAAAATCAACCAAAAATCCCTCCTGCTTCTCTTCACATAAGCTGTCTTTCATTGGTACCTCCTACCTGGCAGCTCTAGAAACCCCACCTCAGAAATCCCACCACACCTCTTCTTAAACCTCACTAGAAACAGCAACATACAAATTTCTCCATTTTGTCTGCTTTTACCCACTCTTTACTGATTTCATTTCCTCCTTATCCAGCCTGAACTAAAAAACTGTCCATTTAAACATTCCCTCACCAGTAACCTCAACTACAACTGTCCTTCTAACTTACCTAAACTATGATTTCCCATCCTGTATCAATCATACAATTCAACTTTCCTCCCCAACCAGCTGAGTACATACAGAAAAATGATTTTACATATGTAAACTGCTGTCACTACATGATTTTAAATTCATGGTTTAAAATCTCACAGTTTCTCAATACTTTTACTTCTCTGATCAATAAATATTTACTAAGTAGCTATGTGTGGGCCAACACAGACTAAACTGTGAAAAAGACAGAAGTCTGTGCTCCCGTGGAGCTGACACTCTAACAAGGAAGACAGATCTTACATAAATAATTATGAATATGACGAAATCCTATAAAGGGGGAGTAAAAGTGCTATGAAAGCACGTAACAGAGGAGTCTAACCCAGTTTGGAGGTGGAAAGGTTGTCAAGACAGGCTTCCCAAAGTAGAGATGTTTCTGTTCTAATCAATTCCGTATTCCAGCCCACATTCCAAACTTATATTTAACCCCTCAACCCCACTCCCTCAGCAAAGGAACTAGCCTCCTCAACTTGCCTTGGATTCCCTAGTGATTTCCTCTCCTCAATTTACACATATGACCAAGTTTCTCCCGCCCACACGGAAATTGGACTCATCTTTCTAGAGAGTAATTTGGCCAGTGCCTCATGCACCTTAAAAGTGTACATACTTTCTCTTTTGATCCAATAATTCTACTTCAAGAAATCTTTCCTAAAGAAATACAGATACCATGCATAAAAATTATTTATAATAGTGAAAAGAGTTAGAAACAACTTAAATAACGATAGGAGAATAGCTATGGATGTGCCTTAATACACCTGCAACAGACTATGTTGCAGCAAAAAAAAATAAAACAAAAAGAAAAAAGATGGTCAGAGCTTTTAATCTCATAGTAAAGTACTTATACCTGTAACTAGGTTAAAAAATACATAGTAATAAATATGTCTTGGCAAATCAATAATAAAAACAGGATGTAAAAATGTGTAAGAAGGGCTTCCCTGCTGGCGCAGTGGTTGAGTATCTGCCTGCCAATGCAGGGGACACGGGTTGGAGCCCTGGTCTGGGAAGATCCCACATGCCGCGGAGCAACTAGGCCCGTGAGCCACAACTACTGAGCCTGCGCGTCTGGAGCCTGTGCTCTGCAATAAGAGAGGCCACGATAGTGAGAGGCCTGCGCACCACGATGAAGAGGGGCCCCTGCTCGCCGCAACTAGAGAAAGCCCTCGCACAAAAACAAAGACCGAACACAGCCAAAAATAAATAAATAAATACATTTTAAAAAAATGTGTAAGAAGAGTACAGCTGTGTAAAAAAGGTGTATATATAAAAACTGGAAGAAAACAAGTTGAATTATTAATAGAATTTATACAAGATATAATTTTCTTAGGCCGATTTTTCTGAATGGATGGAGAAATACTGTTTCCCACAAGTGCTGCACAGCTAGGCAGTCCTCCAGCTCCATCAACTCCATCCCTTACCTCTAACTCTCTGATGCACTGCACTCATTCCCACCCCAACTTTAAGGAAACTGCCAGAATAAAGATTAACAACCTCCTAAGTGACAAACCAGCGGACACTTCAGTTCTCCTTTTAATTGACTTCCTTGGCTTTTAACACACAGTACTCTCTAGAATCTTCCTTCTAACTCGGACCATTCCTTCTCAGAATCCTTAGCTAGATTCTTCCCTCCTACATTTCTAGTAAATATGGTGTTTCAGATGTCCATTCTCAGACCTCTTCTTTTTTTACACCACATACTTGGGTGATCATATCAATCCTCATGGCTTCAACAAGTTACATTCTGATGACTCCAAAATCCACCTACAACTTTTCTCTCTCCTAAATCCCATTTATTTTCAGTCAAAGCCCCTACTATTAATTCATCATCTGGATGTCTCACAGCAGTTCAAACAATGTCCCCATCATCTGCAATTTCAAAGTTCTACTTCTCTCCAGTATTTTTTATTATGTTAGTCACAGCACCATCTATCTAATCGACTGTCCCAGCCAGAACAGTGGAAGTCACCCTTCATTCTTTCCCTTTCAACAGCTACCCTTACCATTCCCACCTCCTAATCAAGTTTTTTCTTTTTCTTTAAAGTCCTAAATAGCTAATAAATCTATCTACTCCACTACACAGATTAAGCCAATGCAAAATCATAATGGCCCAACTGGACCTCTTGCGTCTCTCAGACCTCTCTTTTCTGTATCAGCGTAACCTCCCCAAAATGCAAATCCAATCGTTATCATTCCCTTTTAAAGCTAGCACCTAGAAGATAAAGATTATCCATTAGAAGTCCCTTCATGATCACCTCCAGACACATTCATGCCACAAACCTTTGTGTTGCTCCTTCTCCATCAGCAACAGAAGCATCAAGGCTGTGCACAAGGCAGGCACTCTAATGGGTACTTTAAGTGAACTATTTAATCTCATCCTATGAGGCTGGCACTACTGTTTCCATTTTACAGAAAAGGAAACAAAGAGTTTGTCGAAAAGTACAAGGCCACAGAACTAGTAAGTGGCAAAGCCAATATTCAAATCTCCATCTTTCTTGTCCCAAAGTATTTCACTGTATTTCTTAGCAAAAGTAACTAAATCAGCTTCTAAAACAACTATTCATCTTTGAAAACTCTGCTCATAGAGAATCTCTGGAGTAATTCCTAGGAAATCAGTCTAAGGAGGGTAAATAGGTAGCTGAAGGACAGGGAAGTGAGAGAGACTTATGTTTAACTTTCTTCCTCTTCCATAACTCTTTGCAAGCTTTCTAGAGGCTTCCTTGATTGCCACCCCATCTTCCAACAGAGTTGGTCACTTCCTCCACCATACTGCTTCTCTACTTTGTTCATATAGCTATTACTATACATTTTTTATGCTATATTTAATTATTTATTGACATGTTCATTTCTATTCTTACCTACAAATTTCTGGAGGGCAGAGACCCTGTCCTGGCCAATCCCTCCTTGTAAACCCTAGGTTCCTAGCACAGTATCTGGTACATAATAGGTACCACCCAACAAGTTAAACTACCTCCTCCTCCTCTATTTTTTTAACCTCTATCACAACTCATCCCTAGGCAATAGCCTCGTAGCCTAACTCCTATCTCTAGCCATCTTTCACACTGCCATCACACACTGCATCCCCTCCCCACCCAGTACTGTTTTCCTAAAACAGATACCCTATCACTGCCCTACTCAAAAAGACTGAAGGCTCCCTACTACCTATAGAGCATTTGCCCTTAGAACTATCATCAAGGCTCTCTAATATGATTCCAATTCCACTCTTACTTCTGTAAACTCTTCACTATAAGCCCTCAAGTCTCCAGCAATATTGAGTCATCTACCTCAGCCAAAGACACCACACAGTTCCATTCCTCCCATGAGACAAGTCCAGCCATTTGTCATAGTCTGGAATATTTTTCCCCATCGAAGTGTCTCAAATTTTTACTCATTTTCTAAGGCCTATCAAACACTACTTCCTTTATAAATCTATTTCCTTGAGCTAGAATTAATCATCATCTCCTCAGTTCTCCCATATACTCTTCTCATTCTAAGTACTTAGTATATTATGTCTTAATCTAGAGTTATTTGCATATGTCTGCTCCCTGCTCTGCCCCACCGTACCCTCCAAATACTGAATTCAATATTCCCTGAGAACAAGAACGCACATTCAGTTCACTCAATGCATTTATTGAGTTTCTGCTAAGTGTCAGGTCCTCTACTAGAAACTATGGATAAGACAGAGATAAATAAAATAATTTCTTATACTCGCTCAGCTGCTGCCAATGCCAGATACACCATACCCGTTCAATATATATTCATTAAGTTAATAAATATATAGTTTATTTGATATCTTTGTTCACATTTTCCATCTGTGTTTCCACTTACTGCTTACCACCAATAGAAACTAGAAGGAAAGACCTTTTAAAGCCTTTTAAACCTAGATGGAAAGAAAGGCCTTTATTTCTCTTCCACTCCCCCAAGAAATAATCCAGAAAGTCAGGAAGCATAGAAGGAATGTTCTATGCTTTTATTATCAGCAGAATTTAGGAACAGAAGAGAGACTGGATTACTTGCTGATTTCTCCTGAATCACACTGGCAGAATGGCATCAATATTTTGTTTGAAGAGTTAAAAATATCACACTCATAATAAATTATAATTCTAAAAATTTCCAAATAAAAATTTTATTATCTCTCACATTTATAATTAACTGTATCTCCATTGCCTCTATCAGTATACATAATTTAAAACCTGAATAAAATTCCTGAACTGAAAGTACGTTCAAAAGACACTTTTAGAGACTACTTTTAGAAATTCATCTTGACAGTCAACAAGAATTAACAAGAACATAAAGTAAATATATACCCTTTAAATATGTCTCCTGAAGAAAATGATTTCATGCAGATAAGGTGATTTAATTTTTGGGGTGCAAAAGGTGTTAGGAATTCATTTTCAAATTAATCAAAAAATTGAGACAGGCTATTTTGTCTTAATAAAGTAAGCTTATTTTGCTGAACATACACAAAAATTATGTTTAGTTTAAATGAAAATCCAAGGCAGAAAACAGAACATATTATTTGTTTCATTCAATAAAAGGAACTTCCTTCAAGCCTCACTTCTTAGGCAATGAAGAAAACAAGTACCAATCAACACAGTCATATTCCTACTTTTCCAAGGCAGACCTAGAAATCATGCATTTTACAAAAAAACTGAGAAGCAATTCATACCCAACTCTTGCCATTTCATGAGAAAACTTGCTACAATGACAATTTCTCGTAATAAAACTGACATCTTGGATCCAAATATTTATTTACCTGTCCTAATCTTGGATAAACACACTGTTTAAAAGAAAATTCAATTTTAAATTAAGTATAATAAACTCTCAGATGAGCATGTATCACTGCAAATGAAAGGTAACTAACAGCTGCTCTTTCTGGTCAAGTCTTTACAATGACATTAGGATTTTAGGAAGGAATTTTTATATCTCTTGATACAGTTCAATATATCTCCAGAAAGACAATACTTGGCCAAAATAAGCTACATGACTTGCTTTTCTTCCATAAATGAACTGTTTGCTCTTTCCTTCCAAAAGCATTGGGTTGGACCTAAAACTGTGTTCAAAAAGATTACAATAAAAAAAAAAAAGATTACCAGAAATAAACAAAATCAGACCAAAAAAACACAACAGTTTTCTCCAAGAATATACAGGAGGTGGGTACTGTTTCTCATCCATCCATTTGTTCATTCATATGAGTGCTAGCTAAAAAGTAAGTACTGGAATTACAGAAATATAAAATAGTCCCTCACCCTTGAATCTGTACCGTTTTACATCACCAATAAGCAGACAGTTAGCTGTATAAATATTATAATTACAGTCTGCCCAAAAAGCAAAGGAAGCATAATAAAGGCACAATCTTATTTTGGGGAGGAGAAAGTGCCACCAAAAAAAAGTAACTGTAAACTACGACTTGAAGAGTAACTAGTTAAGCTTGGCAAATGGGAAAAGAGACAAGAGAAGGTGAATATAAGGAGGAAGGAAAGAACCTGCACACAACTAGAAACATGAGCCAGCAAGTACCATCAGAGAACTACAGAGAGTATCTTACGGCACTACATACCTGCCATCTACTTTCCACAGATGCCAACTCTGATTAGAAAAAGGTCTTTGGGGGTATTTTTGAAACCAAGTCCCCCTGCCAGGTTTATGGTTAACCTCTCTATCCAAAACTTTATTCCCTTTCTTGTCGCACCCTTGTTCCCCTCAGGATTGAGAAGTATCAAAGAAAAAGGGAGACTGAAACCCAGCAGGCCCCTGCGAGACCTTCCCGGGTACAAAAGCCCCTCCGTGCTTCTTGTTTGTAGGAAAAAGGCTTTAGTCCCTAGGCCTTTCCTGACTTCCAAAGAGCAGACTCAAGCAGTTACTAATTGGGGAAGCGAGGGAATGCAGAAACCAAGGAAAAGCAGTCAAGCAAGAGAAGTGATGACAGCTTTAAACAACAGCAGCCACAGAACAGGGTCCTACTTCCTCCTCAAGGCGTATACATAACAATCGGACAAATATCTTTGAGTAGTTCTGCAGAAACTAAGTCTCCCTCCCAAGAGGCGGATGGTGACTTCGTGCTGACCACAAGCATGTACACCCTGGACAGGATGGAACCAGGAGGCTGATGATTAAGATTCCCAAAACAACACCCTGTTACCTCACCACCAACCAATCAGAAGAAAGTCCACAAGCTGATCACACACCCTACAACCCTCACCCCTAATGCTGCCTTTAAAAACCCTTCCCAGGGCTTCCCTGGTGGCGCAGTGGTTGAGAGTCCGCCTGCCGATGCAGGGGACACGGGTTCGTGCCCCGGTCCGGGAAGATCCCACATGCCGTGGAGCGGCTGGGCCCATGAGCCATGGCCACTGAGCCTGCGCGTCCAGAGCCTGTGCTCCCCAACGGGAGAGGCCACGGCATTGGGAGGCCAGTGTACCGCAAAAAAAAAAAAAAAAAAAACCCTTCCCAGAAAGCCACTGGGGAGTTTGGGTCTTTTTAGCATGGGCTGCCCATCCTCCTTGCTTGGTTCCTGCAATAAACACTGTACTTTACCACAACCCAGTGTCAGTAGATTGGCTTTGCTGGGTGCCGGGCAAGTGGACCCCAGTTTGGTTAGGTAGTATTTTCTAACCTATCCCTCTCCTTTGGGGTTCCATCCCTCTCCTTTGGGGTCACTTTATGTTGATTCAACTCTGTTTAACATCCTACTTTCTATTTTCTGGGGCTTATTTCTCCAAGCCTAAGCTGGCAGAAAAATGGAAATGGAGATTAACTGGATGCCCCAGTTAGAGCTCCCATAGCTCAGAAAAGAGATAAGGAATAAGGACCTTAAATTTAATCAGGGTGAATGCCAAAATGAGAACTGCCCTAAGAAGCATTCCGTTCAATTGAGCTGTCAATTCAGTATTTTTAAGTATATCTCTGTTAAGTCATTTCTTAACCATGTCCACAGTGGTTGACAAGTAATTAATTTAAAATCAAAATAGGGGACTTCCCTGACAGTCCAGTGGTTAAAGAATTCACCTTCCAATGCAGGAGTCTGATCCCTGGTTGGGGAGCTAAGATCCCACATGCCTCATGGCAAAAAACCAAAACATAAAACAGAAGCAATACTGTAACAAATCAATAAAGACTTGAAAAATGGTCCATATTAAAAAAAAAATCTTAAAAATAAAATAAAATAAAATCGAAATAAAGGAACTATTGAGTTTGTTTAAAAAAAACAGGACAGGGCTTCCCTGGTGGCCCAGTGGTTGAGAGTCCACCTGCCAATGCAGGGGACGTGGGTTTGTGCCCCAGTCCGGGAAGATCCCACATGCCGTGGAGCGGCTGGGCCCGTGAGCCATGGCCGCTGAGCCTGCGCGTCTGGAGCCTGTGCTTCGCAACGGGAGAGGCCAAAACAGTGAGAGGCCCTCGTACCGCAAAAAAAAAACAGGACAGATAAGAATTAATGAAGACATTAATGATGTCTTAAACATCATTAGTCATTAGGGAAAAGTAAATTAAAGCCACAACAAGAAAACCACTAGATACCTATTAGAATGGCTACAAATTTAAAACAAAACAAAACAAAACCCCTGACAACAGCAAGTGCTACTGAGAAGGCAGAGCCACAGGAAGTCTCACACGCTGCTCGTGGGATTGTAACTAGTACAGCCATGCTGCAAAACGATTTGGCAGTTTCCTATAAAGTTAAAAATACATTTAACAAAGGACCCAGCAATCGCACTCCTTTGTATTTACCCGAGTTAAATGAAAACTCATGTTTACGAAAAAACCTATACATAAATGTTTAGAGTGGTATATTCCTAATTGCCAAAAACTGGAAATAATCTGATGTCCTTCAACTGAAGAGTGAGTAAGCAAACTGTGGTTGGTTCATCCACATAATCAGCAATAACAAGGAATGAACTACCAATACATACAAAAATAGAGATGAACCTCAAATGCATTACACTCAGTGAAAGATGCCAGACTTAAAAGGCTACTCTACTCAACATACTCTATGATTCCATTTATACACCATCCTAGAAACAGCAAAACTATAAAGGAAGAAAACCAATCAGTGGTTACCAGGGGCTGGAGATGGGGAAAGGTTGCCTAAAAAGGGGTATGGAGGATTTCTGCAGGGTGATGGAACTGTTCTATATATTGATTGTGGTGATGGTTACAAGACTGTACACATCTGTCAAAACTCACAGGCCTGCACACTAAAAACGGTAAGTTTTACTACATGTAAAATATACCTAATTTAAAAAAAAATAATGAGGGATTCTGGCAACAAAAAGATGAGACTGAAAAATTACAAAGGTCACATCATGAAGGACCCTGCTAAGCAGCTTTAGATTTTAATCTCAAAGCAACAGGTGTACCAAATAATCTCAAGAAAGGACAGACACAATTGAGTTCTGTATTAGAAAGAAGATGAGCAATAGTTATATTGCTCTCTCACTAGAGTGAGAGCAAAATAGGGAGCAACTGGGAGACCTCAGTAATTTAGGGGACAAATTACCAAGACCTGACTCAGGCAGAAACTGTAGAAATGGAGAGAGAAAGTTTAAGGCAAGAAATTCTCAAGTTTCTAGCAATAGTGTAACCATTAACCAAGCTAGGGCTGAGAAAAAGATTTTAAACAAGCTAAATTTAAATGCCTGTGGGACATTCAAATACAAACATCTGGGCAGATATATTGGTCTAGAGCTCAAGGGAATGACCTGAGATGTAGCTTTAGATTTGAGACTCGTCAGGGAATGTGCAGTCATGAAAATATAAGGTCAAGCTCATGCAAAGATACAATATGCAGAGTGAAAGGTAAAGAGAATCCTGGGAATTATCCTGAGCAACACCAGCATTATGGAGTTGGTGATATAACTTGAAGTATAAAAGAACTGGCTTACTGAGTATACAGCAGTAGAGTTAGAAATGGTTACAATCATGTGCCTATTTCAATTTGGGGTCTCTCAACCAGTTTATCGTTGGCTTCTCTGATTTTACCTTTGGCTTGATCACCCTGGGAAAACTAAGGTAGTTAAAAAGTTATCGTTGAACCCAAGGTTTCACTTTGTACTTTCCGTATTGTTGACATTGAGAATATTCAGCAAATAAAGAGGAATGATCTACTGAACATACTTATTTTGTCAATTAAACACAGAAGAAGCACCAAGAGGGGTTAAATGACTCACTTCAAGTACAGGTAAACTTACACAGCCCCATAAATTTACCTTGGTAGCTGCACAAATGACTCTATAGATGCTTTAAAGGATCTCTGATACCACAATGAAGTTATCAGGAAATACCACAGGATAGATCCAATGATTCTACGTAATTAGCTCTCAATCAGAGGGATGCACCGAAATTCCCTGTGGAGCTTTCTCAAAATGCCTATCTTCCAAACTCTACATCTGAAAATACTGATTAAGGAACTTCTGGGGTAAGACCCAAACTACTATATTTTTAATAGTCCCCTAAGTGACTCTGATGTGTACACACACACACACACACACACACACACACACACACACACACACACACCCCCAGTGATCTCAAGTTGAAAAGCAATGATATAAAAGTTGGTTCTAGCATCTACATGAAGTTCTCATTTGGAAGCTTCTAAACTACATCCTAATACTTGGGAACGGCCTCCAACTGAGAGCATACAAACATACAATTCCCTGATCTAAACCTAAAATTCTGAGGCCCCATCCCTGTAAAATATCTATGAATCACCTTTTGGTTTTGGTTAATTACCTTTGAGAAGATTTAATTTCTCAGCAGAATTCAGAAAATGGCAGTGTAAGAAAGGCATGGAAAATGAGTCATTATCTCTCTACTGTTTTATTCCAATTCTCCACTTTAACGACAAACCTACCAGAAAAACCTGGTCATTTCACCAACTCAAGTGTTAACTTCAACTAGTATTTAAGCAGAGCCAGGTACAACATGCTATACTAGAATATTTATATTCCACTTTTCCAATTACCAAAATTTCCCAAAAATTCCAATTTTCCAAATACATCATAAACGGTTATGAATCAAAGCAAAAATAATTACCCGTAAGCAAACGATTTTCCCATCAAAATGTACACTTACCCATCTCTTCCCTTACTGACGATTTTTACTTCAAAATAATAAATCCCACAGGCTGCTGGTATTGGATGCGTGGCACGAACTGAAGCTGCATCTTTTGGGGTTTTGCCATGACCTGCATAAGGAACAGGAAGGAAAAAAAAAAATCAAGAGAGATAATCAAATGAAAATCTTAACAAATAATTCAGGAACCAATATGGTTTTTGAATGAGATACACATTTCTGCTTTCATCAGTACAAATAATCAAAGACTTAATAACACATTTATCATCACAATTAATCCAATATGCAAAACAGCCCAAGTTAAACATGGAACTCTTCACACTATTACTAGTTTTGATAAAATTTCAGAATCTAAGCACATTGAACCTAGCAGTCCTTTATGCAAATTAAATAAAGTATTTTAAGGTAGCCGGTATTTTTAAGAGACAAAAGGATACACTTGAAGAACAAGATGAGAATATGATTAATTTTATTAGATCTAAATTTGCATATAATCTATCAAATTCCTAAACAACACTTTTTTGCCAAATGGCCTAACTTTTTAAACCAGAAGCATCTGTATCATACACTATTTTTTTAAATTTATTTATTTTGTTCTTGGCTGTGTTGGGTCTTCATTGCTGTGCACAGGCTTTCCCTAGTTGCAGTGAGCAGGGCTTCAATAGTTGCGGCACGCAGGCTCAGTAGTTGTGGCACACGGGCTTAGCTGCTCCGCGGCATGTGGGATCTTCCCAGACCAGGGCTTGAACCCGTGTCCACTGCATTGGCAGATGGATTCTTTACCACCCCACCAACAGGGAAGCCCTCATACACTATTTTTTTAAGTGAAATTTTTATAATTAGATTGAATTGGCAAAACAGCTTTCTTACTTTAAGAATTTACAATTTTGTTGGTTAGATCCAAACTTTGGATAGATTTTGATGGTTTCACTCATTTCATCATCCACATTTCAACTACCTGAACTTAACAGTTAGATGGGGAACAACGTAAAAGGAAAGCATTTGGTAATATTTATTGTAATATAATTCGACATAAAAATATTTAAGGGCTTCCCTGGTGGCGCAGTGGTTGAGAGTCTGCCTGCCAATGCAGGGGACACAGGTTCGAGCCCTGGTCTGGGAAGATCCCACATGCCGCAGAGCACTAGGCCCGTGAGCCATAACTACTGAGCCTGCACTCTGCAACAAGAGAGGCCGCGATAATGAGAGGCCCACGCACCCCGATGAAGCACGGCCCCTGCTTGCCGCAACTGGAGAAAGCCCTCGCACAGAAACAAAGACCCAACACAGCAATCAATCAATCAATAAATAGTTTTTAAAAATATTTAATTTCCTCTGGAAAATCAAACCTCCCAGATACCAAACCTGAGGAAGGCAAAAGAGAGCTTGGGAGACAAGGGCAGAGAGAGGTTACTATACACAGCATTCAAGGAGCCCAGGGCCTCACTTAGGACTCTCCTGGGCTCTATACTCCAGGAGACCTTTAGAAAATCTTCTCTACCCACCTTTACTCCACCCCAAGTCCTGGGAGAAATGCACACAGCCCTGAGATGGTAGAGACCAGATACACAGACAGATACACTTGACAGAAAGCCTGGGAGTGGTCTTGAGGCCAGTCAATTTTCCAAAATTGTAACTTTAGCAAAATTGCATTGTTGGTGTTTAGAAAAATTAAAAATTTTAATATGTAAAAAAAAAATCATTAATCTTTGATCATTAATTCTATCCAAAGGCTGATCCATAAAATTTCTTTGGTCAATTACAGCCTTCTGAGACACATATCTAACCTCTCGTTGTCTTTTCTTTCTTTTTTAAGAAAGCAATGTAATAACCATACTAATGCTGACATCTTTAGGGAATCTGTTAGATAAAGGCTTTTAAACTTTTTAAATTAGCTATTCCTCAATCTAACCCAGAGTTTATTCACTAAGATCACCTCCCCTGTCCATCACCCAAGACACAAATTACGTTGAAAGCTAGCATGTGAATAAAACCACGTGAGCAAGAGAAAATATGCCCATAAAACCACCAGAAGAATAAAGCTGAAGTAGCATGTCAGAAAGTATTCAGAGAGAGTGAGTGAGACAGACTCCACAATCCCGAAAAGGGCCGTATGAGCAACAATGCTCCAAATCATTACTCAGGTGTTCTAGTTAGATATGCTTCACCCAATACAAACTTATGTCATTAATCTTTCAGTCAGACTATACCATTACCTTCATGGGTAGCAGAACTCCCCTTCTCAAATTTACCATGACTGTTTTAAAACTAAACACCTCTTATCAGTCAAAAATTATATCCTGTTTATACAAGAACCATCAAACACCAATGAGATCACATCTTCCCTTACCATACACTCTGTCAAATTATCAATGCGTATCCTACCATTAAACAGTTAAGTTTACACTTGCAATGCAAATTAGCACATGTTCACATGGCCTAAAAGGAACTAAATGAACTCAGCCACTCTATTACCATTCATAGATGTCTTAAGTATATGTCTCAGCAGGATGAACACTGAGAGGTGATAAACTTGGCTAGAAAGATAAAAATGGAAGCAGCAATGTACAGATGCTGATAAAACTGCTTTAATATATGTAGGTAGTATTTACATGGAGCTAAGCAGAAGAAAGTAATGGCATAAATCTGCAGAATGATACACTAATCACTTTTTAAAAACAGACATTTAATAAATTATGGTTTCAGCAAAATATATTTTTCGGTAACATTATGTTCAAATAATTGGCTGCCTGGGAAAAGGTCATGTAAACTAAAAGCATTTTTAAAATTTAGACAGTTAAAAATAAATCTAAAGAAAACCCCAATTAACCCAGGAATCCTAAATCAACTAGCCCTTATTTTTGGTTTTGGTTTTTCTGAAGAGAAGTGACCAAAACTTTTAGGGATAAGGGAATCTCAAAGTATACTTAATAATAGTAAGTGATAACAGTTGACATACATTTAATACTATGTGAAAGGCACCATTCTAAAAGCACTGTACTGACAGAGAAAACAAACTTATGGTTACCAAAGGGTGATGGGGGGGTGGGCAGGGTGGACAAATTAGGAGTTTGGGATTAACATATACACACTACTATACAAAAAACAGATAAATAACAAGGACCTACTATATAGCACAGGAAACTATATTCAATATCTTGTAATAACCTACAATGGAAAAGAATCTGAAAAAAATGTATATGTATGTATGTATAACTGAATCACTATGCTGTACATCTGACACTAACACAACATTGTAAATTAACTGTACTTCAATTTTTAAAATGATAAATAAATAAAAGCACTGTATTTATTAACTCATTTCACATTCAAAACAACTTATGAAGTAGGTACTATTTATTATCATTTCATAGTTGAGGAAGCCAAGGGCAGATAAAGAAACTCAGGTCGTACTGCTGGGTGAGAATCCCAAACCAGGATTTGTGCTGGGATTTAAATTCAAGAAGCCTGATCCAGTGCGAGCTCTGAACCCACAGGAAAGATTTAGTTACAGGGAACGTTCTGGGATCACTTCACATGTATTCCCACCTCCTATTCTAGCTACTTTTGTGGGAAAAGAGAAAGAAAACTAATATTTGAGAGTAAACAATCTCTCAAAGTACTAGGTGCTTCTGTATAGATTTTTCTCATTCGACATCTGTGAAATAGGTATAATTTAACCTCATTTCTAAAAATGGAGAAATTCTTACAGAGATTATATAACTTGCCCAAAATTGGTAGAATTGTGCATTAAATCTATGTCTGATTTAAAATCCCCTACATCTTACCATTATGCAAAAATAACTGTAAAGAACTACAGAGTCATAAATCTTCAAGGTTTTAGTATATTCATTATGCTCTACCAAGACACTATAGAAAAATTCTGTAAATGTTAAAAGGATTTGTTCCATTTTAAAATTAACCTTAAGATGTAAAGACTCAAGAAAAAGTTGAGATATAAGATATTAATATCAGAGTGAAGAGCCTATTTCTAATAATGTTCATCAGCAGGAAGTTTATTACCTTCAATTCTGTGGTGACCAAAGTACAACCCTCACACTACCAAAGTGTACATTTTTAAAACCACAGTCTTCAATGTTAAGTGTTTTCTAGATGGTTCAAGAAGAAAATACATGTACTGCTTCAGCACTCTAAGACTAGCAAGGTCACCTCCTCCTATTCAGTCTGTTGACTGCATTTAACTGAAACAGAAAGGGTTTGAATAAAGCCTTCCCCCAGACCCCTCCACTCTCCAACCTGCAGCCAAGTGCCTTTCTGAAAATATAAATCAGCCTTCCTTGTACCACTAGCCCTCAAGACAACTAACACTCCTTCCCATTCAGCCTAGAAAAAGATAAACTTCCAGAAAACCTTGTTTGATCTTGCCCTCCCTCTGCATTTTCCACCTCCTCCTTTCTGCTCCAGCCACACTGGCCAGGCCAGGCCGTGCCCAAGCTACTCCCTCTAACTGGAAAGCTGTGTACCCTTCCTTCTCAGACTGGCCAGGTCCTCCTCAGCCCTTCTATCTTAGTTCAAGTTTTACTTCCTCAATCATTCTTTCTCTAGTCTCTCTGACTCGGTCTAACCTTTTTTATATGCCCGCCACACAACATTAACACATGTTAACACTTAATTTTGATTATTTTATTGTTTCTGCATTTTAATTCCCAGACCTCTTTATTCCCACTGACTTCCATTCTAATTTCAATCATTCTTCCTGGAGCCACACTCTGGATGCTGACATCACCTGAAACTACTCCACCTCAGAAATATTAAATTGCAGTAAAGTCTGTTTTGCTACAAAGCACATTTCTTGAATACAAATTAGCCCACATGCACTTGATAAACATGGCAATGATATCAGCATAATAAAGAAGTCACTCAGCTCATAACATAGCTTTTCCCAGTACATTAATGAATTAAAGAGAAAATTTTAGCAATAAACAGAGGCCCTAAGTCAAAAAAGCTGGGATTCCTCCAGAAGTGCATTCCTATTGTGCCCAGTGTTTGGTGGCTTCAGGAACTGCTATACCTGCCACTGTATTAACCCATCTGGGGAAAATTCAAGTGCAGTACAGATCAAAAAAAGCTAAGATACTTCCTCTTTGTTTATATCAGTATGGACTCATGCATCTCATGCATATTTATTTTATACTTTGGGTTATAATTCAAGACTAGTTCATTTCTTTTGTTGCTCAAACTGTTCCCCGTTTAGCCACTGGGAGCTTTTTCAGTTGGCTGCTCTGGCGCTCTGACATACCTCCATTATGTGTTTTTTGTTTTTGTTACTTTCTGGCACTACAAGATGCTGGAAGCTCATCTTGTGCATTTCCTGCCCTAGTCCTAGAATCAGCCATTTCTCCAAGGGGCCCTGGCTCCTTTTATGGGCAAATGGCATTAGAATCCAAGATCTAGGTACTAGGTATGCTCACAGTTACTGGGGTGTCATTGTTTTTAGGCCCTCTCATTGACAAGAGCGAAGAAATATATGTGTGTACACTAAACCCCTGTATATACACACATCTGTGCTTTTTATTTAATCATCTGTGTACATATTAAACTGAACATGAGTTCATACTACTGTCTCCGGCTCTAATCCATTACCATGTGGATCATTCTAACCACTCCAGTGGTGAGAAACCCAGCTCCCACTGTGCACCATCCACTGATTTAACTGTTAAGTTCTAGTATACATGGACAGCAGTATCAGAATTGTTAACTCGTATCCCCCTGGGATGCAACTTATCAACAAGAATTCAGTGCTTATATAGTTTCTTTTACCTTTAGTTTTACAGACTCCACTGATTTCCAGTTACTTATTTAGGTCAGTGCCTTTTCCCTCCTCTTCTGAGATTGCTTCATATATTTGTAATATAGTTACACTGTTTTGTCACATTCTACATTCTACACTGGGATTCCCCCCCACCAAGTGACTTTCTAAAAAATATGTACCTATTAAGGTTCACTCTTTATGTCCTAAAATTCTGAGGGTTTGATGAGCACACAGTGTCATGCAGCCACAATTACAGCATCATACAGAATACTTTCATTGACCTAAAACATCCTGTTCTTTGCCTCACTCGCCCTCTCTCCATCCCCTCAAGCCCCTGACAACCACTCATCTTTTTCCTAGCTCTATAGTTTTGCTTTTCCAGAATATCATATCACTGAGATCATACAGTATGTTATCTTTTCAGACTGGAGTCTTTCACTCAGCAATATGCATTTAAGATCCATATGTGCCTCTGTGTGGATAGATAGCTCATTTCTTTTTTATCACTGAATAATATTCTATTGTATGGATGTACTGCAGTTTATCCATTCACCTACTGAGAGACATCTTGGTTGTTTCCTGGTTTTGGTGATTATGAGAAAAGCCGTTATGAACATTTACATGCAGGTTTTTGTATGGGCGTAAGTTTTCAAACCAGTTGGGTAAACACCTAGAAACTCAACTGCTGGATCATATGGTAAACTATGTTTAGCTTTGGTAGAGACTGCCAAACCATCTTCCAAAGTGGCTGTATCATTTTGCACCCCCACCAGCAGAGTATGAGAGTTCCTGTTGCTCTCTGCACCCTCACCAGCAGTTGTCGTGGCCAGGTTTTCTTTGGATTTTAGCCATTCTAATAGCTAAAGCTAAGCATTTCCAATTGCTTTAAAAAAAAAAAAAGGTGAAAAGAGCTAAACCCTGAATCAGATTTTTATTTTTGATTAAACAGCTGTCAAGAACTTACATCTCTAACAAGGAAGACCAAACCCCAGGGTTGAAGGCTGTGAAGGATCAGCAGCCTGTGATGTTGGGCACACATGGGAGTGGAAATTTAACTGGGCTTGTATTTTATTAGGACTGTTATTTCTGTAGTGCTCTGGTTACAAAGTTCCATAGGTTTTAAGTGGTCTGCCCCAGCCCTATTTTTCCCATAAGCCCTGTTACTTTTAGTGCGCAATTCTGTGAAAAACATTAAGTTTTCCAGCAACACAATTTTGGCATTACAGTGGAAATACTGACATCTTCCCCTAGGACACACCCCCCTATCCTCTCCCCTGTCTAAAGAATTCACTCTGCACTTCAAAATTCAAGGAACTCCAGGGCTTCCCTGGTGGCACAGTGGTTGAGGGTCCACCTGCTGATGCAGGGAACGCAGGTTCGTGCCCCGGTCCGGGAAGATCCCACATGCCGCAGAGTGGCTGGGCCCGTGAGCCATGGCCGCTGGGCCTGCGCATCCGGGGCCTGTGCTCCGCGGCGGGAGAGGCCACAACAGTGAGAGGCCCGAGTACCGCAAAAAAAAAAAAAGTCAAGGAACTCCAGTGCACTGAACCCTTTCTTGTTTGTTTGTTCTTCTCTTTCCTCTTCCAGGATGGTATACATGGTAATTATTTAAAAGCTCCCAAATATCTTGATTTCCCTCATATGCCTATCCTTCAATCAAACCCAGCCAGCAAAACCACAGCCTTAAATCAACATTATAATCCACCTTCCCTATTCCTGCACTGGGCAGCTGGCCTTTGCGGAATAAAGTCCAACCGTCCTGCAAACAGTCACCACTGTGAACTAATGATGTCAGCTGGCATCCTCCACTGTTATCAATACCACACAGCAATCTTTAGAAAGATGAAGATGGTCCACATCTCCATCATTCACTTTAGGCTTTAAGTCCTCTACCTGAATTCAGTGAGCAAACTACCTCACCTCCTTTATCACAAAACGGGGCTGAAATGGGACTCCACCATTATACCATATACCAACCATATATATATGGTTACGTTCTACCCTCCTCTCGCGCATTACTAACTCGTCTGTCTACACCAGTCCACCTCTTCCACTGTTATCGAAGGAACAGTACGTACTCCTCTCCTCTTCAAGGGCAAGCATCTTAAGCTTCTGAACCACCTTCCTCCCTCCAAGTCCTTACTCTGTCAGCCTCCCAAGCTTGTATTTTCATCCTTTCCCTCTTTACTCTCCTTCCCTTCGATCTATAAGGGCACAGTGTCCCAAAAATGTATATCCTTCTCATAAAATTATATGTCTCTGTGTTATAAATCATTGTCAATAATGCACTGGAGTTGGTGGTTAGTATAATGAACTTTTTTTTTAACTTTAAGGTAATAAAACCAAGTATTGGTACTATTTATCTTATTTGTTAAAACGTTAAATTCTGTAGACACTTATTGAGACTCCATACCTTGCACTAACATCATACTGTCATCTAACTTACGTCACTTCAGTTTTACCCACGCAGCCAAACTAAAACTAGGCCTACTTAGAAATGATACAATAGTTTCTAACACAGTACCTTCCAAAGGGTTTTCTAGGGATAATTTTAAGTATGTGGATTTTCATCTTACATGCTGATGTTATAAGCTAATCTCCAGATACAACATAACTCCAATATCAATAATTAAAAAAAAAACAAAAACCCACAGCTGCCCTAACCTCCATTCTCCTCCAGGTATTGACTAATCTCTTTCCTCATCTATATTTCTCAAGAATAACATATATTCACTATACTTTCTGCCTGGTCCCTTCTACTGACCCTGATTTCTGCCCCCATCACTCAATTCACACTGTTCTACCTAAGGTCACAACAAACTACTTTCCAAATTCAGTGGAAATTTTTCTGTGCCTAAGTCACTAAACCTATATGTTGCATTTGACACTAAAGTTCACTTCCTCATTTCTGACACTCCTCTGCTCAGCTTCTGTGACACCACCCTCCCCGCTGTCCAGGTGCCTCTTAACTACTCTTTCTTGGGCTCCCTGCAGTCTTTTAATGTTGGTCTTGCTCAAGGTTCCATCTTTGGCCCACTGCTCTTCTCACTTTACTCACTCTCTCTCACACTCTGAGTTTCAACTACCAGCTACAGGCAACTCCCAGGTCAGTCATGACCTCAGCCTCTCCTCCAGGTTCAGCCCCTCCTAGGAGAAACTGACCCCCACACTGTCCCTACTGAGAGGAGTGGGGCCCACACTATCCTTCCACCAGGAGGACATTTTGTATTTCATAACAACCCTCACACCCCTACAGCTGATTCAACACAGGTCAGCATCTATGGGAAGGCCACCAATTCACTCCACAGCACAGAATGAAAAGCTCTGCCCAACTAAGAAAGACGGCAACTAGCTAGGCCAATCTGCTGAGTCTCTTGGGAGTTTAAAATAGGAAAAAGGATAAACCAGTTAGTAGGGAAAAGAACAGAAAACCACCAGAAACTAGCACTGTAGCTGAATCATCTGAACATTAGAATAAAGTGACAAATCAGGAACTCCAGCTGTGGTGATGACACAGAGCCACCCTAACTCCAGAAGACCTCTTTCTGTTCTTTCTCCAACGCTATTTCTTTGGCTTCTTCTGGTTTACATGGTCAGATCACATGGCTAAGATTCCCATTTTCACTTACCTCTAAGTGTACTGTAATACTTCCTTGCGATAATTATTTGCTTCACGGTTCACTGCAAAAACCTAACAGGGCTGGAAACCCAGCATCAGCCTTGATTTCTCCATCATTCCATCATATCCAGTCAGATTTACTTCGGCACACATCACAGATATGTCTGCTCTTCTCTGCCCCCACCACTGACCAGTTCAGGTCCTTATTTCTTATGTGGTTTGCAACAGCCTTCTAAATGAGTCTGCTATTTCCAGGCTTGTGTCCTTGAGTCCACCTCCCAATTAGTTGTATAATCCGACAAAGATGAAAATGAGCCAGTCACTTCCTACTTAAAATCCTTAGATGATTCTTTGTCTCCTACAGAATAAGATCCAAGCTCGATAAAATATTCTATAAGGCCCCGCATGATCTTTTCCCAGCTGTACCTTGTCACACACTTAAATTCCAACAACCCCATATTGCTTGTAGATCCAAACATATAGAATAATTCTCTTCTCTATGCTTTTGTTTATGCTTTTTCCCTTGTAATGCCCAGCCCCTCCTCCCCTATATCATACTCATCTTTCAAGACTGACCGCTGGCCTCATCCCCTTCAAGAAGCTTTCCCTGACCCACCAACTTCACCCCTGACAAGGGCAGCCTGCAGCAGATGCTCCCCCATCTTCCACAGTACTCTATGACACTTCCCTACTACACACACTGCTTGATGTCCTTTGAGCTCTTCGAATTCAAAGACAGTGTCTTATTCACCTTTGAGTATCCAGAACCTGGCACAAAGTAAACACTCACTAAAAGCTTGCTGAATAAACAAAATGAATAAATAGAGAGTAAGGTATATATACAAATTGTCTAGAAGAATATCTGCCCTACAGCAATTGCTCAATAAATCATTACCAAAAAAAAATCATTACTATTGTCTACTTCTGTTCAATATGATTATTAGAATCACTTAATCCTTGCAGTTATAACTAGCATTCTTAAAGCTCAATTTTGGCAAAGGGATCCCTGGGAAAGCTTGGTTTTTAAATTCCTTGATTTTGAAGCACATTTTTGTATCACCTCCCATAAATTTCTAAAGACATTTGTATTGGTAAGCAAGCAAATATGTGTTGAGATACTTATTCTACGTAAAGAAGTGCAAGAAATTAGATAAGCAGTTAAACTGAGGACACGTTAAAGGCCTAGTGACTGGTGATACGGAGGGGGAGGGGAGCTGGGCATACCAAAAGTTCAACCGATTTGGTCACTGTTAATAATACTTCAGTTAGAAGGTGCAGTTCACTATTCATTTCTTCCTATCATTCCCAACTTTCACTTATCTTACATTTCTTCTAAGCTGCCCTAAATCAGTATAATCAAAGCATCTGGACTTTTCCATGGCATTAGTGTGCTCCAGGTAGCACTTTCCCCAGAGGAAGTACTTTCAACATCAACTATTCTTCAAAGTCAACTATTCTTCAAAAAGTTATAAATGTGATCACTGGATTTTAACTACTTGAGATAATTAAGTCTCATACAAATTGAAATAGGCAATACAGTGTGGTGGAAAGAACACTAAATCTAAAATCAATGAAAATTAGTTTCCAATCCTGGCTTACTTGTGACTGGGAAGCTCTAACTTCCAGGTGCTCCCACTTTTTCTCGTCTTAAATGAGAATTCCACCATCTTATGCAAATTCACTAACATGCTCCTGAGTGTATGTATCAAAACGCTTGGCAAAGTAAACAAATCGTGGTAACTTCACAAATATAAAAATGCAACCTGTAACTGAAACATTTAGACTAATCAAACCCATTGTCACATTCATTAAAATGCTTTAAATTGGAATAAAGTGATCATTATAACTAGGTCTAAACTTGTCACATTTATACTTATTCAAAGCTGACAAGAATTTCAAAAACAAAAGGGGCCATGCTTGAGGATTTCAACAGTTGGTGTGTGACTGCTAAGCAAAAAGTCTTCTAAAAATTTTTAACAGGTAGTAAACACACCCAATTCCTCTGCAATCCAATCAACTTGGTCTGTATGGCTGACACTGTTTAACATTAATCCCTTCAAATCATTTAAGGAACCCCACTGTTTCCAAAAGAGTAACTCCAATTTAGAAGAATAACATCTTCAAAACAGAATACGTTCAGACCAAAAGAAATTTATATTTCAAAGGTAAGAAAAATCCTCATCATATGGAAAATAATTATCAATCTTTTGAAATTCTGTAATATGCAAAAATACTTTAAGAACAATAGTTTTTAATGTTATTTTCTGACTTCAAATTTGCTTACCACTACCTAAGACACTTCCCCCTTGCTTAGATGCCCAGTAACTTCTGGTGTGGTCCACTCTGAAGGCACACAGAAAAACAACAGGAAAAACACACAGGCACATATTAAAATAACAAGACGAGGAAGAGGCAGTAGAAGGGGAAAAAGGGCCCGTGTTTGTGACAAGGGGGAAGGGAGAGACAAAGGGGAGATAGAAAAAAGCGAGAGGAAAGAAAAAGAATGACAAACAGCAAAATCTGTTCTTCCAGAAATAATGGTTTATGTTTACAAAAGAGTGAAGTTTCCAGAAAGTGAATCTTAGTATTACACAACAGAAAGTAATAAAGAGGCCAAGAGGAAAAATAACTGAGACAGCAGTGTCATAAATATTCCAAACTCCAACCAATTTCACATAAGCTGCACTTTTGCGTGACCCAAATCATCAATTTTATGTAAAAGTAGTTAGTAAAACTAGTCAAGGCATGTTACAGTGCTAAATAGACTATAATCACAGATCTTAGATATGGAAATTCAGAGCTGGAAATCTCCTTACCAACACCCAGCTCAACTCCCTCATCACTCAGAGGAAGAAACTGAGACCCTGTCTGGTAACATGCCTAAAATCACAAATGATGGCAGGACTCGGAAAGCTAGAATTCTTTGTTCAATAATCTCTTATATCTACTCCCTCTGATTTTATAAGCCAACTATCAACCATCAACCATAAAATTTAAAGTAAAGTTTTGTGGAGTCTGACAAAAAGCATTCTGGTAGCCAGATCAGAAGTAAACACTTCATACATAGCACTGTTCACACAAATTAAAACACAAAATTAAACAACAGCCTTCACAGGATATTAACAAAATGTCCTAACTTAAGAAAAACCAAAGGTCCAATATTTGGAAAATTTCAGCCACTTAGATTAAGAAGCATAACATTTAAAATTGAAAGTACTTCTCTGGATCTATGGATAAAAGGAAGGAATATTCAACAAGGCCTATTTTTGTGCGTTATTCTTTGCAGCCAAATCATTTGGAAGACTTCGGTGGCCATTCTCGTTCCTGATTAAATAGTAACTTATTTATCAAGGTTCTTCTCAAATTTCAGTCCAGTAAACTTTAAGAATTTCACCACAATGGTTGTTTATACCCTCTATATCCATGTCACTAGGATCTGATAAAGACCCTCCCTTTGAAGCCAATCAAAATGAGGCTGCTCTGAATGTAAAAGCAGCAGGTTTGGGGCCTAAAAAACTGGATTTGTTTCCAGATAGACTGACACATTGGATTGATTTTTTTCCCCCAGATAAGTAAATTTGATGCGTGTTATTAATGTGGGCTACATTTCAAAAACTCCCAGAGCAATTTATAATTTTATATACAACTGATCTGCTTAAAGCTTTGTTTTAACATAGGAGAGGTAGGTGAGGGAGGAGGGGGAGAGCACTAGCCTAAGGCTTTTTTTTTAACTGCAGGTGGAAAATAGGAGCCAATTTTCTTTAAAATGCTAAATAACGTTTTTAACAAATCCCTGTTTTCAACGAGACTTTCATAATGCCAACATATAAATATAGGGCATATCCAATCAGTCGTGGTAGGTTACTGCTCCCCTAAGAAAACACGTACTCCTGAGGTTTCACCTCTCGCACCCTCCAGTTGCTTTTAGCAAGATACACTGACGGCAAACTTGGGGCCCCGGCCCGTGTGTTCCCCTAGACAATCTCTAGCTTAATTTGGGGCAAAATCCTCCACTGATTACTCCTCCCCCTATACATCCCTGCTCTCCCTTAATTAGAAATTATCCCTCAGAATCGTGCCTCTCTTCCCCCCACGTAAGAGGAGAGCGCCTGACCCAACACCACCTGGAGAACAATGTAACCCAACTCCGAGCCCATAGATTCCTCCATCCCAGCCCTACGATTTATCTCAAAGGGAAATCAGAAAGCGAGTTATGTCCTGTCATCCTGGATTCCCCCGAGGTGTCCTGCTCCTGGCCTGGGATTACCAGCTCCATTCTACCCAGGACCATTATACTCACCTTCCCCTTCCCAGAATCGCCTGCTTTCCCTCGCACCTCTCCCCGCGACCCCAATCCCACCCTGGGAGCACCAGAGCCGGCGGCGAGTCCCCTCCGAGGACACCCGGCCCCGGGAGGGCGGGGGCGGCCCGAGGGTCTGCGGCTCCACTCCCACCGCAGGACACACGCCCAGTACCTTTGTAGTGCACCCGCAGGTTATTCTGAGACAGGCCGATGTAGCTGAACTTGTCCTTCGGGCTCCAGGACCGAGGCAGCGGCGTCTCCTGCTCGTCCACGGCCGGGTAGAGGCGCTTCAGCCGCCGCTGCAGCTCCTTCTCCTGCTCGTTCAGGGCCGAGTCCCCGTGCGGGAAGGGGGCCGCAGCACTGCTGCCCGCCGCCACGGCCGGGGCCGGGCCGCCTCCGGCCGGGCCGGGGCCCGCGGCAAGACCCGGGGGCGCAGGGGGCGCGCTGGCGGGGGCGGCCGCCGAGGCGGGCTGCGGGGGCGGGGGCGGCGGCGGCGGCGGCGGCGGCGGCGGCGGCGGCGGGGCCGCGGTGGCCGGGGGCGGCGGCGGCGGCGGCGGCGGGTGGAGGAGCAGGGCGGCCGCCGCGGCCCCTAAGCCGCCACCGCCGCCCGCGCCGCCGGGCGAGCCGGCCGGAGAGGAGCCAGCGCTGACGGCCGGGGGCGCCGGCAGGACGACTCCGGACACCGGGGCCACGGCCGCCGGCGGTGGCGCCGGCAGCTGCTGCTGCTGTTGTTGCTGCTGCGGCGGCGGCTGCCCGGACATCCCGGCCGCGACTCAGCCTGCGGCCACCTCCACCTCTTCTCTCCTTCCTCCTCCGCTTCCCGGGGGCGCTGTCGCTGCGGCCGCCGGCACCAGGCGCCCAGTCCGCCCGCCCCGGAAGCAGGCGGCGGGCCGCGCGCCGAGAGGGAGAAAGCACGACGGTTGGGGGGCTCGGAGCCGGGGGAGTGGGCGCCAGGCCTGGGGAGGTCCCGAGAGAACGCTGGCCGGAGCGCGGGCGCTGGCCCGGGACGAGGCGCTGAGGGCGGGGGCGAGGCGGGGGCGCGGGAGGAGAAGGCGCGGTGGCAGCAACCGCGGCCGCTACTCTCGCGGCTGTTTCCCGGCGGGCGGGCCGGGCCGGCGCGAGACGCTGCGCGCGGGCGGTGCTGGGCGAAGGGGCGGGGCCGGAGGGGCGAGCTCGGCGCGAGGGGCGGGGCCGAGCGGGGGGCGGGGCCGTGCGGGCGGCGGAGGGCGGGCCCGCGGGGGTCCCGGCGCCGGGAGACCGCACTAGGGAGGCGGGTGGCCCCGCGCGGACTCCGCCTTTGCCCGGGTCCGCCAGCCGTTCGCGGACCGGATGCTGGGGTCCCCGCCTCTGCCGGGAGCCCGCCGCCTCGCCCCGCTCGCCCGGGCCCTCCCCGGGAGAATCTCCTCCTACTTTACTTCTTTTTGTTGTCGTCGCCCCACCTCCCCAACCGTAGGGTTCCCGCTGGCGCGGCGGGGCCCGCTTCTCGCCCAGGCGAAAGTAATCGAGCCCCGTTGGGGCCGCCGCGAGTCCGGTCTGCGGGCCCCAGGGACGAGCGGGGCGGCTCCGGCTCCCGGCTCCCAAATCGGGTCCCCGGGGCGAGCCGTCCGGGCGGCGCCCACGGGCTGCTCGGGCTCCAGCTCCTGCACCAGTACAGGTCCCTGTTTGCCGCCTCCCTCTTAAGGAACCAACTGCTCTGCATACTTCATAACCATTTCTGAAGGGAAAGTCTCCCACTTAAAACAGGGAGCATTTTGTTAAGTAATTTTATGAGGACTTAAAGTGAACCCAGGGTGGCAGAAGGTGTCACTAATTTATTAGGAATGCTAATAAAGACTGGCATCTCATCAAAGAGCAGGAACACGAACCGTACGAATACAAGGTGTATTTACGCAGGGCTTCTGGAGGCGTCAAAACATTTTAGAGACTCCTTAGTTTTCGTAACAGGCCTCTTTGTTACGTAGCAAAGAATTATGACCATTTTGAAAACAAGGAAATATTCACTGAGGTCAGCAGAGTCAAAAATAGGACTTCCTACTTTGCAATTCCCAACAGTGCTTTGCTTGGTCGACTAATTGGGCACAACTCGCCAAGTGTTGCTCTCTGACCCGTCCTAACATTACTATTTTGTTTTCATCACATCTCTTTGTTTAGGTTATCGTTTCCTTAGCTGGCAAAATCGAGCTTTACACGTGTAATCTACACCATACAAATTCTGGTATTTTGTTTGCTTCCAAAGATATTATGGTGCTAATTGTTTGGCCAAATAAGCAAGGAGTGTTCTTTGCTGAATAGAGAATTATTTTGTCTTGAAGAGGGTAGGTAAATGGTGATTTAATTGAAGACCCTCAACGGCTGGCCAGAACTAATAGTCATTTAGTCTAATTTCTCCCTCAATTACCCAGCAACTAGATGCCCTGTTGTTCTTTAATAAAAATATCCGATAATTCTAACCTGCTGTTTGATGACTTTTTTCAAGCCACTGCACTTTAAATTACATGATGTCATTGTATGTAAATTGTTCTAAGCCTGTCATTTATATTACAGTAACGAGTTAAATGTAAACCAAGCTCTATTTAAATGTTGGCTAGCCAAGGTAGAATAAATGGGCTCCAAGTCTCATCAAACTTTCTTGAAATAGTCACCAAGGTTTTATTTATGACGGTGTACTTTCTTCTGTCAGCACACTGAAAAACCATTTAGAACTTTACATATCCTAGGAAAGGCAGAGAGAATAAAAGTATCTTGACATTGGGCTTCCCTGGTGGCGCAGTGGTTTAGAATCCACCTGCCAATGCAGGGGACATGGGTTTGAGCCCCGATCCGGGAAGATCCCACATGCTGTGGAGCAACTAAGCCGTCCGTATGCCACAACTACTGAGCCTGTGCTCTAGAGCCCGTGAGCCACAACTACTGAGCCCACGAGCCACAACTACAAATCTGAAGTGTCGAAGAAATTTAGGCCTAAAAAGCTTCAACAGATAGTACTGATAGATGAAATATGGAAGCAAACTAAGTGCCCAGCATGAAGGGACTAGTTGACGAAATTCCACTCAACGGAATCAGGAGCACATAGAGGAAATTTGTTTGAATTTTTTTTAAATGCATCCCCTCTGGGCAGTGGAATCCCCAAAAGACAGGGCCAACTAATTAGAGAAAAGGCACTCCTTTCTCTTGACTTAGTGGATATTGGGCCCAGTTTCTTACCCACTCCTTCCAGGCCTCCTGCACAAGCACAGCCTGAAATAAATATTATATACCCTCTTGAAAATGAAGACATGGAAAAATGATTCTGATGTTCTAACTGGAAAAAGGCTATACAATAATTTACACTGCCAAAGCTGTTAGCAAAAGGCATGAAGGAAAATCACAAAATGTTTCTATAATGGGCAATTATAATACATAATTAAAATTTTATTACCAATATATTAGACTTTTACATAGAGATGTAAATGATAAAAATCCACCAGCCTTGAACTTGTCCACAACATTTTTGCACCTATATTTTCAGTCCTTCCCATGTATTGCTGTAATATTGATACACACATATCTGCTGAGGTTCTCAGTAGTGAACAGTTAGGAGCCAATTCTGGCTCTCTTAAGCGGAAGCAACTTATTGGAATGATATTTGGTGGGTCTCAGAATTGACCAGAAGGCTAGACAACCAGGCCTAAAACAAAGACCAAAAGGGTTCAGGCAGCACAAATAGACTGGCCCCACCACTGGTCTCATCAGCCACCATCAGATGCCACCTCCACCACCTAGACTGTCACCTTTCCGACCTCCAGTCTTTTTACTACTCACTCATGTTTCAAAGTTGGCCAAGCCTAGGTTGCATGTTCATGCCAGGGGCCGCCAGTGAGCAGATATCCCCAGCTTATAGAGGTACTGAGTTATTGAGACCTTCAGCTCAGGGTGGGTCTGGAGTGGCTAGAGCCTGTGGTCCCTTCTGGCAGTGAGCAGCCCTGTGCGTTCATAGAGCGCTTTACACGTCTCATTCATTTTCTATGCTTGGCGTGACATGAAGAAGTTAGAACACACTGCCCTAATGGGACAGTGGCCACTGATGCTCTCAGTCAAGGATTTTCCAGTACTAGGAAAGAGGTGCAGACACTGGCCAGCCAGTTTCAGTAAGTGTCCATGAGAGTATCCTCCTAGGTACTGGAAAATGGGATGGCAGAGTGTGCCGTCTGTAGTGTGCCGTCTGTAGTACTGTCTATATCCATTGCTGGTGAACAAATTACCCCCAAACTAAGTGGTTTAAAATAACAACATTTATTATCATACAGTTTCTGTGACTCAGAAACCTCATGAGCATTCAAGGTGTCAGCTGGGGCTAAAGTTATCTCCAGACTTGACTGAGGAAGGATCCACTTCTAAGCTCACTTACGTGGTTGTTTCTGGAGGATTGGATTCTGTTTCTGGAGACCATTGGTCTAAGGGCCTCGGTTCCTTGCTGGCTATTGGCCGGAAGTGGCCCTCAGTTCTTTGCCACATAGGCCTCTCCAACATGGCAGCTTGCTTCGTCAAAATGTGCAGGCCAAGAAAGCACTAGCAGCGGAACAGAAGTCCCAGTCTTTTGTAACCGCATCACAGAAGTGACGTCCCATCGCTTTTGCCATAATCTGTTTGTTCAGAGTAAGTCACTAGGTCCAGCCCACATTCAAGGGGAGGGGATGACACAAGGGCATGAATACCAGAAGGCAGGGATCTTGCAGGCCACCTTTGAAAAGTGCCTATCACAGGGTTGTTGCAACTTCCGGTGATCCAGGGGGACTGCACTTGCCACACACACACATCAAATATAGCTTCTAGACCAGGAATTGGCCAACTTTTTCTGTCACGGGTCAGATAGTAAATATTTTAGGCTCTGTGTGCCTGTTGAAACTATTCAACTTTGCCTTCGTGGATGAAAAGGAGCCATAAACAATACATAAAGCAATGGGCATGGCTGCATTCCAACAAAACTTCATTTACAAGAAAAGAGGCAGCAGGCTGTACTTGGTCTACAGGCTGTACTGGCTGATCCCAGTTCTAGACCCTTCTATTGACATCTCTTATAAAACATTCTCAACACTAAATGGCAAGACCAAGTCATTAGCAATGAAATCCCAGAAGATAACAAGTTCACTCTGTGACCAGTAAAGTATGATTTACCCTAGGGTCCTGGACAGGCTGTATACCATACGTGAACAGAGTCAGGATATTTCTGCCCCTAACGTGTGGCAAATTGAACTGGATGGCAAATGGCTGAACAATGCTAGGAAACTGCAACAGGAAGAGGTGCAAATTGGGAGTAATGCTCAGTGAGCATTTATGAAGCACCTATTGTGTATGGAACCCCGTGTTAGGTTCTGGGCACAGAGTAAGGAAAAGAATGAAGGATTACAAAGATGAAAAAGGCAGTATGGAAACTATTCCTTCAGTGAATAGAATCTAGTTGGAGAGGCAAGATTAGTACACATGAATGACAACAGGGCTTCTCAAACCTGGATGTGGGCATTTGCTGAACAGGACCTGAGATTCTGCATTTCTAGCAGGCTTCCAGGGGATACCACTGCTGCTGGTCCACAGGCCATCCTTTGAATAACAAGGACTTAGAGAAATAGCTGATGCGCTTTAGAAACAAAAGCTGTAACTTGCCTACCCTCTGTGAGTTAGCCACCTATTTTCCTGAGATGTGGGCTGCCTTTCAGTCATAATTTATTGAATGCCTATTATATGCAACACACAGTGCCAGGCAGCACGTGGAAATTTTTTAAAAAACAGAGAGAGAAAGAGAAAGGGAGAGAACTTAAGGTCCTTCAGTTTTGTGGGAGAGAACATTACTTATATAACCAATTTTTCAGGGTAGAGTATGAAAAGTGCTACAGTATTGACAAAGAGCACCAGGGCTATTTTTCTAATATCCCAGAAAAAGTGATTCTGCAGACTAATCCATTGTTGTCACCAAAATGAATTTTTTCAATGTAAGTTTCTTTGTACCTAGGTTACAGCGTGGAGGTAATTAACATGTATACATATTTTACCATGACGATCCTCAATGAAGGTACAAGGCCTAATTTGTTATCTAAGTAAATATAAGAAGAAAGCAATTTAGTGAAGTGATTTATTTCACAATTCACTATTTCTTTCATCATGGCTCTATATAATTTTATGCTTGGTAATTAATTTTTTAAGCATCTTTGCTTGTTTTCCTCAAGTGCCTTTAAAGATATGCAAAAAATATGCCCGGCAATATGTGAGGCTTTTAAAATTTTTAATATTTCAAAGCTGTCAGAACATCTGTATCTTAAAAACTGTTTCAGAGACTTCTTTAGTATTTTTCTGTTTCAGCTGCAATTGTCCGAAGAATATTTAACTTAGAAATAGATGTCAGTCATTCAAAGAGGAGTGGCATTTGCTGTGGAATTACAGGTCTGTCTCCTAATGTCACCAACAGTCTCAGTCCTTCACATGTGCCTTATGCCACTGTCCATCTGAAAATTGCACATAGGTAATTTATCTTTGGCATTTCTTTTTTTGGCTGCATGCCTTTTGGGACCTTAGTTCTCCGACCAGGGATGAACTTGCTCCTTTGACAGTGAAAGCACAAAGTCCTAACCACTGGACTGCCAGGGAATTCCCAATCTTTGGCATTTTTAAGAGGCCCAAGAGCTTTCGAAATCCTTAAACTCCAAATTCTACTATAGCATGTTATGCCACTCCATAAAATTCAATAAGTATAATGAGAATAATCTACATGATTAGAGAACGTCAAAGTCACACTGACATGTGGGTGTTGGGTAGTTGGTTAGGCCACTCAGTGATCAAGTGCATATTTTCATGTCGTGCAATAACCTCATCACACATGCGATACAGTTTGTGCTTGGCAGAATTATGAACCAGAACTATGTCAAGAACTTTCTGGACTGCTTCTAAAGACTGTGGGTGTTCAATATGAGTATAAGTGTGCAAGCAGTGCCCTGATCAGATTCTTCCCATGTGCATGTCTCTCTTTATCTTGCTGTGGTTGTGTCTGTACACACATGTACATACTGTGGTAGACCCGAAAATGGCCCCCCAAAAGATAGCCACCTATGAACCTGTGCATGTGACCTTATTGGGAAAGAGGGTCTTTGCAAATGTGATTAAGGATCTTGAAACAAGATGATCCTGGGTTATCCCATTGTGCCCTGAATCCGATGGCAAATGTCCTTATGAAGAGAAGCATAGGGAGATTTGAGACAGACAGATAAGGAGACACGTACAGAGGAAAAGGCCATGTAAAGATGGAGCAGAGAGATGCTGCGCAAGCCAAGGAATATCAACAGCCACCAGAAGCTGGAAGAGGTAAAGAACGGATCTGCCCCTACAGAAGTGGGGGGCGTGCAGCCCTGTCAACACCTGGACTTCTGGCCTCTAGAACTGTGAGAGAATAAGCTTCTGCTGGTTTACGCCACCAAGTTTGCGGTCATTTGTTACAGAGGCCACACATGCAGCTCAAATATTTTAGGTCCTGGCTAAAAGAGTTGTACAAAGTCGTTGAAAAGATTAAGTATACTGTGGATGGTGGAAGCTAGAGTGATACGGTAACACATCTCTCCCTCATCAAAACTGCAGTGCTTTTTATTTGAATGTACTTCTCCATAAGATGCAGAACTCACGTGTTATGTAATTTTATACATCGATAAAGCAAGTCTAGATTCACGACTTGTCTTCATAATTTTATAGCTTACTCTCTCTCTCCCTCTGGGTTCCAACCACACTTCAGTAAAAAATGAAGGGGGGGCTATAAGCACTCTGGTTTGATGGAAAAGTAATTTTATAATTAGGGTATGAATTGAAATCGCTCTTCCACTGAGCAGAAGCATAAATGCCATAAAGCTGCCTTAAGGACACTATTAGAGGGTCACCTTGGCTGCCACAGTTCAGGGCTGTTACTTTTTAACCATTACATGCCTAATGTCACGTGTATTATACTTTAACAACCATTTAAAAATCTGACTCCATGAGGATAACTTTGTGGGATAGGTCAGGGGTCTTATATCAGGTTTCCTAGAAGCAGACCCTGAGATGGGGTTTCTGATGCAGGTGACTTTGGGGGGAGAGTGCTCTCAAGTGAAATCTGTTAGGGAATAAGGGAAGCAGGACAGTGCAGGGGAAGAAGCCAGGAAAAAATGAAGGTTCCATGAAGTCTGGCTTCAGCTTGGGGAGCTGGAGAGTAGGTAGCACGACAGAATTGCCCTCTCCTTAGGCAAGAGTCCAGGACTTTTAGAACCTGTATTAATCACTCATTAGCCGCAGACCACCTTCCTCCCTGGGGGAGCATAACATCCTGGGCATCTCTGGGCAAGGAGGCTCCCTTCAGGCGAGGGTAGTTCTCTGGAGAAGGGTGTGGAGTGAGCCCTTGGTAACCAACGCTCATGGCAGCCTGAGATGGGCACACCGGCAGGTAAGGAGAACTGGTCAGGGCACCAGTAGCATCTAAGGATGCATGGACTTTGCTTCAAATTACATTCTAATCACACAGCTGATCATTTTAGTGGCTACACCTGCCATTAGAGAACTCTGAAAGAAAAAAACATGCTTGCATTACTGAAGAGTGTTGGAATTTCACAAGTCTTGCAAATCATATTATGGAGTTATAACCAGCAAATACTTTCAAATCTTGATAGGAATAATCTGGGAAGAGTATCTTTTGTAAAGAAATCCGTTTTTAGAATGCACATGTAAGCAGGAGCCCTGTCACAGTTTTGGCTGTGCTGTCGGGCCCAGGGCTGACCTCCATCATGTCTATTTTCATGGTCTGTATGTATTTTTCCATTCTCTGTCGGCCACATGAATGTCTGTCTGTGTCAGTGTGGTGTATTTTAGTCTCTAAGGTCCAAGTAGGTACAGGTCCCATCTATGTATTGTTCTCTACGTAATAGGTTGCACAATTATCTGCTTAGTTACTGCTTCTTGTTGACAGTGAAGTGTAGATATGTGACTATTTGCTTTGGAGTGATGGCAATGATGTTCTACTTAATAATTGCCCAGGCATTAACCATCTGACTAAGACATCATCCGAAGCAGGATGTGCACATTCAAATACTCCCAGGAGACAGATGATAATGTAAAAGAGTGAAGACAATGCGGTATAAAACAATAGAGATCAGTGGGAGTTGTAACAGACTAGAGACTAAAGGAATTCAAATCAGAATGCTTGAAACACCACACGGGCCGAACAAAACACTTCTGTGGGTCAGATCTGGCCAATGAGTGACCATTTGGTGGCCCAAAGGCTGATCTGAACTCAGAGCTGAAAATTCGGGCCAATTACAGATGTCCTGGATGGGCCTTGCTGTCTTACTTCTGTCTGGCTCCCTGAGAAGCGGAAAACTGTTATTATTTCAGAACCACAATGTGAGGATATGGAGAAAAGGGAACCCCCAGGCACTGTTGCTGGGTGCAAATTGGTGCAGCCACTGTGGAACACAGTATGGAGGTTTCTTAAAAAACTAAAAATAGAACTACCATATGACCTAGCAATTCTACTCCTATGTATATATCTGGAAAAAACAAAAACATTAGTTCAAAAAGATACATGCACCCCAATGTTCATAGCAGCATTATTTACGATTGCCAAGACATGAAAACAACCTAAGTGTCCATCAATAGATGAATGGATAAAGATGTGGTGCGTATATACAATGGAATACTACTCAGCCACAAAAAAGAACAAAATTTTGCCATTTGCAGCAACAAGGATGGACCTGGAGGGTATTATGCTAAGTGAAATAAGTCAGACAGAGAAAGACAAATACTGTATTATATCACTTATATGTGGAATCTAAAAAATACAACAAACTAGTGAATATAACATAAAAGAAGCAGGCTCACAGATATGGAGAACAAACTAGTGGTTACCAGTGGGAGGGGGGAATAAAGGGAGGGAAGAGGGAGGTACAAACTATTGGGTATAAAATGGGCTCAAGGATGTATTGTACAACACAGGAACATAGCCAATATTTTGTAATAACTGTAAACGGAAAGTAACCTTTAAAAATTGTATAAAAATTTAAAAAATTTTAAAACTGTTACATTTGCCCCTGCCCACTGCCCACAGTGGGTGATTGGAAGCACCAGTTTTTTCAGTCACGCTGCTCTGCCTGTAGAACCAGATGTAGAGATCTTGAGATACTTCCTGACTTGCCAGGGAAATCTGAGTCATAGGTGTCCCATTTGCTTAACAAGCCAAGATAAACACCTCAGAAGAGCCCACTTCCTATTACAATGCCCTACACCTAGTAGGCACTCCTTTGAACCTTCCTGATGCTACGAACAAGCTAGTTTCATAATACTTGATTCCAGGTCTTTCTAACCCACCCCATGGCTTTTATCTTAAGAATGATTTTTTTCAGTTTGATTATGATGCAAAGACTACATGTACGGGTAGTGTGTTGCTGAGGATGTGGAAAGATTGAAACCCTCATACGCTGCTGGTGGGAATGCAAAATGGGGCAGACACTGTGAAAAAGAGTATGGTGGGTTCTCAAGTTAAACATAAACACTGTAAATCAACTATACTCCAATAAAAAAATTAATTATAAATAAATAAATGAAGCCAGTTATACAGCAAAAAAAAAAAGTTAAACATGGAGTTATCATATGACCCAGCAATTCTACTCCTAGGCATATTACCAAAATGAATGAATGAAAACATATGTTCACATAAAAACTTGTTCACAAATGTCATAGCAGCATTATTCATAACAGTCGAAAGTTGGAAACAATCCAAATGTCCACCAGTGGTTGAGTGGATAAAGGTAGCATAGCCATACGATGGAATGGCATTCAGCAATAAAAGGGAGTGAAATTCTGACACATGCCACACCATGTATGAACCTTGAAAACATTATGCTAAGGGAAGGAAGCCAGTCACAAAAGACCACATATTTTATGATTCTATTTATATGAAACGTCCAAAGTAGGGCAATCCACAGAGACAGAAAGTAGATTAGTGGTTGCCAGGGGCTGGGAGGAGGGAATGGGGAGTGGCTACTAATAGTATAGGGTTTCTTTCTGAGGTGATGAAGATGTTCTAAAATTGATTGTGGTGATGGTTGTACAACTTTTGAATATACTAAAAACAATTGAATTGTACACTTTGAATAGGTGAATTATGTGGTGTGTGAAATATAGCTCAGTAAAGCTGTGATTTAAAAGAAGATTATATGTACTGTGAAGGTTTTGGTCCTAGACACCAAATACTGTGGGTATGAATCTACTGCAGTATAACTTCCAGTGCTTTCCTCACTGTATGGTATATGGTAGGTGATCAATAGATGTTTATTGAATGAAGGTTGAATAGATTTCTAAAAACCTAGAATATTCATTGAATTGGGATGGGGAATTCTGGTCAATTTAATTTTCTAAATTTCTGGAGGCTATCCTGAAAATCTATGGATTTTCTTTCCTATGGGAAAGAACCTAGCATGAAACCCGGCATAGGACATACTCTCGATAAATAGTAGTTCCTTTCTTCTTTTTCCAAAACAGCTTTAAAATCTATTATTCCACTTTCTTTACTTAGTATCAAGTTTGTCACCTTTATAATGGATCATCAACAGAAAGAGAGGTAGGAATTCAAAAAGACCAATCTTACTTGCATTCAGTAGTTCAAGTTACACTCAGCTAAAAAACAACGGCTTTTTGAATGATATTTTGAATAAATGGACTAGTACAGTGGTTCTCAAACTTTAAGAGTGCTTCAGAATCACCTAAAGGATGGAGTCAGGGTGGGGCCCAAGAATTTTGCATTTCCAACAAGTTCCCAAGTAGTGATGCTGCTTCTATTTGGGGGACCACACTCTGAGATCAATCACTGGACTGGAATTTCTTCTTCATTTAATGTATTTTTTAAATTTTTGAAACAATCACAAAGTTTCAAAGAAGTTGGAAATACAGTACAAAAACCTTTTTTTTTTATTGAGCTATTTGAAAATAAGTTGCCAACATCATAGCCCATCACCTTCTAATACTTTAGTGTGGAATTCCTACAAACAAAGATATTCTGCTACATCACCAGAGTATGACCATTGGAACGCCAATACATTGCTACCATCTAATCCTCACATGCTCTTCAAAATTTGCATACTGCCCCATAACGTTGTTTACAGCCAAAGGATCCAGTTCAAAATCATGCATTGCATTGACTTGTCACGTACCCATAGCCAGTTCCTAGTATATCCTCGACTTTCATGACACTGACACTTTTGAAGTTCACAGTCAAGTTATTTTTAGAGCGTCCCCCAATTTGGATTTGTCTGATATTTCCTCATGAGTAGGCTCAAGTTATGCATCTTGGGCAGGAATCTCATATAAATATCTCTGTGTTCCTCTCAGTGCATACCATCAGGCTACATGGTTTCAATCTTTCCCATTAATGATGAGGTGAACTTCAATCATTTAATAAAGGTCGTATCTGTCAGGCTTCTCTGATATAAAGTCACTCTTTTCCTCTTTATAATTAGTAACTGTTATGTGACGAAGTATTTTGAAATGATCTAAATATCTCACTTATCAAACTTTCAATTTATTCATTAGCTTATTTACTTATAACTCTATGGACTCATGGCTTCTTATTTTATTCAATAGGCTCCTAATCTGCTACTACGATCATTCATCCTGCTGCTCAAATTATCCCTGATTTCGTTCGTGGGAGCTCTTTCAAGCTGGCTTCTATATCCTTTTGACATGTCCCCATCATTCTTTGAGCACTTTCTTACTTTCTGGCACAAAAAAATGTTCCAGATTCATTTTGTACCTTCTCTGCTGCAGTCCTGGAATCAGCCATTTCTCTAAAGAGCCGTGCTTCCTTTTAGTTGAAAATGGCCTTGAAGCCCAAATGTGGGCACGAGGTGTGATCACTTCTGCTGGAGTGCTGTTGCCTTAGGCGTCCTCAGGGAGAGCTAAGGTACATATACTGCTAGTACTAGTATATATACTAGCTCTCAATAGCTGCGTAACAAATGACCGCAAATTTAGCAGCGTATGACAACACACAGTTATTACCTTATGGTTTCTGAGGTCAGGAGCCCTGCCAGGCTCAGCTGCTCCTCTGCATCACAGACCCCCAAACTGTCACCTGGGGCTGTGCTTTTGTCTCCAGGCTCAACTGGGGAAGGACCCACTTCCAAGCCCTTGTGAAGACTGAATTCAGCTCTCTGTGGGTTTGTGGGACAGAGAGCCTCAGTTTCTTGGAGGCTGCTGGCTAGAGGTTGCACCCACTTTTTTTTTTTTTGCCATGTGGGCCTCTCCACAGGGCAAGTCACTAAACACAGCAGCTTCCTTCATCAAAGCCAGCAAGGGAGAGAGTCTCCAAGCAAGATAGACATAATCTTATAGAGCACAATTGTATAAATGATATCTTATTAGTTTTGTATTCTACTGGTTGAAGGCAAGTCATAGGTCACGTCACACACAAGGGGAGGGAATTACACAAGGGCATGAGTAGTACCAGGAGTTGTGGACCATTGGGGACCATCTTAGGATCTTTTACTGTAATCACCTGACTAAGAGGCAAAGGCAAGGTGAGACCCAGGCCTCCCAAAGTGAAGAACTGGGGAGTTTTTACGCTGCAGTACATATGTGCACATGCACATTATGCCTATATTTCTATCTATCATCTATCTAGTCTCTCTATCTCTCTATGATTTATCCTTCCATCTTGAAAATCGTGCTAATACATCCAATTCCAGCCCAACATCACCGTGTTCATTCTAGTTTTCTCCCTTTCCATATTTGTAATTCCTTTCTCTGAGAGTGAGAAACCTTCATCTATTTATTTATCTGATCAATTCCCTATGCTTACCTCCACCCCTCCCCTCTTATGAATGCTTTCCTCTCTGTTCAGGCTCTGATACCTTCACACAAGGATGCCTTGGTCATCGTGCTCAGACTCTGACACACACACGGAGCCACCCCATATGTGGACGCTCCCACCCTCATGGGCTCTGCCCCCCACAGCAGGCTTCCCTCTTGCATGGAGACCTTCTTTACCTTGCTTGGGTGCCGACACACCACACCTAACCCTCTCTCCCACACCATGGATGTCCACTTTGCTCTGCCCCATCTAATACTTTAGGATGACTGGATCATTTGGGAAGAAAGGGAAGGGCCAGGCAGGAAAACAGCCACTTCTCTTTAATGATTCCATTTTTTCCTCATTGAATATGATGCACCTCCCCTGACCCCAAAGATGGGAGAGTATGTACAAAATATTCCCTGAACAGATGGTGTAAAATACAGGTGGCTATTCTATAAAATTGCAGCCTATTAGCTGCAGTTGGAGGAACTCTAATGTGTGAAGCAGCAGAAAAAAATAAGAAGGAAGGGCAAAGGGAAACAAGGATACACAGTCCTTTCATTCTAGCTCTATGCTTTGCTTGAGCTCATCTCTTTTCCAGTCAGAAAAGCCCACTTTGCTGTCCTTTACATTAGTTCAATTCCTCACTTCATTCAAGGGCCAGTTCGCAAGGCTCCATCTTCCACAGAAGACCCTCACTAACCTGAGACCAGACATTTTATCCCCTTTTAAAATTCCAGTCCATGCTCCATCTTTGTCACGACATTCTAGCGCTTAATTCTATATGACCTTGCATTGATCTCTAGCTCTTCTATGTATACACATCTTTTCTCCTGAACTAGATAGCAAGTTCCTTAAAGATATACCTCATTGTGTCTTTCACATGTTTGTTGAGCCACCCTGGGTAGGCACACGTTATTGGGGTGAAGAGAGAAAGGTGAGAATATTTTCAGAAGGGTGGGCCACTAGCTATTTCATCTCGTGCCCTTGTTTAGTTCTGTCTCTTGACTGAAGGCAAGCACAGCCTCAAAAAAGTTCAGTAAATATGTACTGAGTTAGAATTCAGCACATACAGTAACAGCCTCTGCAGAATATGTGGACCTCAGAAGCCATGTACATCATATTTCACCTACCCCAGTGGTTGGTAGGTGATGGTCAGTGACACGCATATAAAACTGGAGGGATGGCTCTATTTATATCCCTGGTTTTCTGGACCCTGCATATAACATGAATGCCATAACTTAAAGAGTCTCACTGAACATGGATGCACGATTATATTTACAAACCATTGAAAGAGAGGGATCAAACATTCAGATCCTCTTCTGACACAAAGTCTGAGTTAAGAAAGGCAGCAGCTTTGATTGCAATAAAAAAAAAATAAAAAGAAGAACAATTTCCTAGCGTGACACGTACCCTCAGTCTTTGATTGTGTCACAGCCATGGTGTTTAAGGCACTTGCTTCTTGTAGATCCTTCAAAGCTATTCAGTAGATGGAGCTGCATGTGATTTGAATTTCAGACTTAGTTATAATAACAAACCAGAAGTTTTTCTTATAATAAAATCTGTAGTAACTGTGTAGGGGGGTGGATATTAGTCATCACCACAGAAATGTTAACTAGCTTGACCCAAGTCACCAGAAAGCATCAGACCTGGAAAATCTTGACCTTCTGACCAGCACACCTTCCAAGAGGCCTTGTGGATATTATTTTTCTTTCTTAGTGGTGTTCATCATGAATAAGATAGTGGCTTTGGGTAGTACTTTATATTCAAGCGATATTATCAAGCCTTCCCTAATCACCCTGGTTTAACACCCAGCTAGTCAAAACAGACCCAAAGCATAGCATCCTGCAATCACAACATGCAGTACACCCTTCCTACCGCTGCCGCTGCCGGGGGACAGCCCTGGCTCCACACATACGCACAAGGTTCCTTTAAGGGGTCGGAGCAGCAGAGAAGGCCTGCAGCTGCCAAAACCCATGAGCCTGGGGAAGAGGATCCCGAACTCGTGAAGAGGGTTTTGCAAAATGTAAACAGAGCTCTTCTTGGCAAAAACAAGACACAAAAGACATCTCTGAGGAGAAAGAAACAGAATTTTTAGATGTGATACTTATGGCCATTTTTAGAGGATTTTTCCAGCAAATTCAAAAGTAGGTTTTTAAAAAACTAGAACATTTGATTCTAGTTCTGTAAAGTAATTGAATACACACACACACACCCCACTTGCCCATTTAGCTGGGCGGGAAATATCTGAAGAAATGAAACCAGCATTTTGATTCTGTTCTGTATTCCAGAGATCACAGTGGTTGCCTCTGTGTTCTCGTTCCTTCAGAAGCACGAAGGGAAAGGCTGCAGTGTTTTAGGAGAGGGTTAGCTCTACGGGGAACTGTTTGTTGAGGTTCTCCGAGTCCTTCGTTTGCTTAACTACCATTTTATTTATTTATTAACATCTTTATTGGGGTATAATTGCTTTACAATGGTGTGTTAGTTTCTGCTTTATAACAAAGTGAATCAGTTACACATATACATATGTTCCCATATCTCTTCCCGCTTGCGTCTCCCTCCCTCCCACCCTCCCTATCCCACCCCTCCAGGCGGTCACAAAGCACGGAGCTGATCTCCCTGTGCTACGTGGCTGCTTCCCACTAGCTATCTACCTTACGTTTGGTAGTGTATATATGTCCATGCCTCTCTCTCGCTTTGTCACAGCTCACCCTTCCACCTCCCCATATCCTCAAGTCCGTTCTCTAGTAGGTCTGTGGCTTCATTCCTGTCTTACCCCTAGGTTCTTCATGACATTTTTTTCCCTTAAATTCCATATATATGTGTTAGCATATGGTATTTGTCTTTCTCTTTCTGACTTACTTCACTCTGTATGACAGACTCTAGGTCTATCCACCTCATTACAAATAGCTCAATTTCGTTTCTTTTTATGGCTGAGTAATATTCCATTGTATATATGTGCCACATCTTCTTTATCCATTCATCCAATGATGGGCACTTAGGTTGTTTCCATCTCTGGGCTATTGTAAATAGAGCTGCAATGAACATTGTGGTACATGACTCTTTTTGAATTATGGTTTTCTCAGGGTATATGCCCAGTAGTGGGATTGCTGGGTCATATGGTAGCTCTATTTGTAGTTTTTTAAGGAACCTCCATACTGTTCTCCATAGTGGCTGTACCAATTCACATTCCCACAAGCAGTGCAAGAGTGTTCCCTTTTGTCCACACCCTTTCCACCATTTACTGTTTCTAGATTTTTTGATGATGGCCATTCTGACTGGTGTGAGATGATATCTCATTGTAGTTTTGATTTGCATTTCTCTAATGATTAATGATGTTAAGCATTCTTTCATGTGTTTGTTGGCAGTCTGTATATCTTCTTTGGAGAAATGTCTATTTAGGTCTTCTGCCCATTTTTGGATTGGGTTGTTTATTTTTTTTGTTATTGAGCTGCATGAGCTGCTTGTAAATTTTGGAAATTAATCCTTTGTCAGTTGCTTCATTTGCAAATATTTTCTCCCATTCTGAGGGTTGTCTTTTGGTCTTGTTTATGGTTTCCTTTGCTGTGCAAAAGCTTTGAAGTTTCATTAGGTCCTGTTTGTTTATTTTTGTTTTTATTGCCATTTCTCTAGGAGGTGGGTCAAAAAGGATCTTGCTGTGGTTTATGTCATAGAGTGTTCTGCCTATGTTTTCCTCTAAGAGTTTGATAGTGTCTGGCCTTACATTTAGCTCTTTAATCCATTTTGAGTTTATTTTTGTGTATGGTGTTAGGGAGTGATCTAATCTCATACTTTTACATGTACCTGTCCAGTTTTCCCAGCACCACTTATTGAAGAGGCTGTTCTTTCTCCACTGTACATTCCTGCCTCCTTTATCAAAGATAAGGTGACCATATGTGTTTGGGTTTATCTCTGGGCTTTCTATCCTGTTCCATTGATCTATCTTTCTGTTTTTGTGCCAGTACCATACTGTCTTGATTACTGTAGCTTTGTAGTATAGTCTGAAGTCAGGGAGCCTGATTCCTCCAGATCCGTTTTTTGTTCTCAAGATTGCTTTGGCTATTCAGGGTCTTTTGTGTTTCCATACAAATTGTGAAATTTTTTGTTCTAGTTCTGTGAAAAATGCCAGTGGTAGTTTGATAGGGATTGCATTGAATCTGTAGATTGCTTTGGGTAGTAGAGTCATTTTCACAATGTTGATTCTTCCAATCCAAGAACATGGTATATCTCTCCATCTATTTGTATCATCTTTAATTTATTTCATCAGTGTCTTATACTTTTCTGCATACAGGTCTTTTGTCTCCTTAGGTAGGTTTATTCCTAGATATTTTATTCTTTTTGTTGCAATGGTAAATGGGAGTGTTTTCTTGATTTCACTTTCAGATTTTTCATCATTAGTGTATAGGAATGCCAGAGATTTCTGTGCATTAATTTTGTATCCTGCTACTTTACCAAATTCATTGATTAGCTCTAGTAGTTTTCTGGTAGCATCTTTAGGATTCTCTATGTATAGTATCATGTCATCTGCAGACAGTGACAGCTTTATTTCTTTTCCGATTTGGATTCCTTTTATTTCCTTTTCTTCTCTGATTGCTGTGGCTAAAACTTCCAAAACTATGTTGAATAAGAGCGGTGAGAGTGGGCAACCTTGTCTGGTTCCTGATCTTAGTGGAAATACTTTCATTAACTACCATTTTAAATTAACATACTCTCATGATGAGAATGAGACCCCTTGAAAAAGGAGGCTGCACAGCAGCAGGTAGCATAAACCTACTCAGACACACGTGCAGTTGAAATGTTCTCTATCTGGGAAGCTGAGGAAGAAATGAGAAGCTTTTGCTCAAGAGAGCTTCTGTGATGAGTTCTTTTGCTTAGCCAGTACCCCAGGTATTTTGGCTATATATCAGAGTCTCCAGTTATGAGGTTTATTTAAGTTCTATCTATATTAATCAGAATATTGTTGAAAAACACTGGAAATGCTTGCTTTTTCGTTTGCCAGACTAGTAGGTGGTAGAAAGGGCATGAGCTTTGGAGCCAGCCCTGACTATAACCGACATCTGTCCCTAACTAATAGCGGGCAGGTCATTTAGCCTCTCTGATCCTCAGCGTCTGCAGCTGTAAAATGAGGTTGCATTTCCCAACCTCAGAGAACACCCTGCAAAACCAGGTACAGCGCTGTCCCAGGGTAGCTGCTCAGGGAATGAAAGCAACGATGGGTTTTGTTAATTACAGAGTCAGAAGCCTGCAGAGGTTGCCTGTCATAAAAGGTCAGCAGTTGGACCTACGTCTTGCCTAGGCCACGAAGAGGGGCAACTACCATCTCCTCAGAGGTTTCAAAATTGAGAGTGTGGATTCTGCAGGAAGGGCCATTGAGAAAACATGTCCTTCAAAATCCACTGGAGACACGAAAGGATAAACATTGGATGATTCCACTTATTCGAGGGACCTAGAATAGGCAAATTCATAGAGACAGAAAGTATATAGAATAGAGGTTACCAGGGGCTGGGGGATACTGGGGAGTTATTGTTTAATGGGTATAGGGCTTCAGTTTGGGATGATGAAGAAAATTCTTGAGATGGATAATGGTAATGGTTACATAACAGTGTGCATGTACTTAATACCACTGAAATATACATTTAAAATGGTCCAAATGGTCAATTTTATGTTATGTATATTCTACCACAGTTTAAAAAAATAGAAAAAAAAATCTACTGGAATGAAGCAGATCAACATATATCCAACCGTGGAAGCTGTTAGAAAGAATGAGGTAGATTTTATTCTACTGACATAGAAAGATGCCCAGGATATATTGCTAAATGACAAAGGCAAATTACAACTGTATGTGTAGTATAATGCCAGTTTTTTTCTGCTTGAATTGCTTTACATTTATTAACTAATCTTACCTTGCAACACCCCTATGATGTATAGAATATTATAATTACCCCCATTTTGCAGATGAGGAAACTAAGGCACAGAGAGGTTAACTTCCTTGCCCAAGGACACAGATCTAATAAGTGTTAGAGCTAGAATTCTGATCTAGCGCCAACTATCTGGCTTCCGAAGACTGAGCTCTACTAAACTCTTCAGCATCTGCTTCACCTGGGAGCATTTTAGAAATTCAGATTCTCAGGCCCCACCCCAGACCTACTGGATCAGCATCTGCACAGTAACAAGATCCCCAGGTGATTCTGTGTATACCGGAGGCTGGGAAGACTGAAGCCCAAACTGCTATGCAACACTTAATGCCACTTTTGTAAGAATAATAATAAATACAGTTGACCCATGATCGACATGGGGGTAAAGGCACCCACCTTCCTCACAGTGGAAAGTCCACATAGAGCTTAGAGTTGGCCCTCCGCCTTGCCTACCTGGTTCGACATCCAGGCATTCAATCAACCACAGATCATGCAATACTGTAGCATTTCCTATTGAAAAAATCTGCATATAAGTGGATCTGCGCAGTTCAAAACTGTGTTGTTCAAGGGTCAACTTATTAATGTGTGCATTAAAAAAACTTTATTTGGAATTCTGTAGACTTTTTTTTTTTTTAACTGAGCAGTTTATTTTAGAAAGTAGACCAAAAAAAAAAAAAAAACTTTTAGGTTTAAGATAGGCTCAAGGATGTCTTGTATAACACGGGGAATAGAGCCAATATTTTGCAATAACTGTAAATGGAGAGTAACCTTTAAAAATTGTATAAAAAATTAAAAATCAAAATAAAAAAGAATTGCTATTAAAAAATGTTATTCTGTCAAAAGTTTAGAAATGCTTTTCTCTGGAACTCCTGCCTAGGGCCTTCCAAACTCAATCTTTAACAATATAATAAAACTTTATTGGACTTCCCTGGTGGCACAGTGGTTAAGAATCTGCCTGCCAATGTAGGGGACACAGGTTCAAGCCCTGGTCCGGGAAGATCGCACATGCCGCGGAGCAGTGAAGCCCATGCGCCACAACTACTGAGCCTGCGCTCTAGAGCCCGTGAGCCACAACTACTGAAGCCTGCAAGCCACAACTACTGAAGCCCGCGTGCCTAGAGCCCGTGCTCCGCAACAAGAGAAGCCACCGCAACGAGAAGCCCGCGCACCACAACGAAGAGTAGCCCGTGCTCATTGCAACTAGAGAAAGCCTGCGTGCAGCAACGAAGACCCAACACAGCAAAAAATAAATAAAATAAAATACATAAATTTAAAAAATATATAAATAAATAAATAAATTTAAGGAAAGAATGCTTAATCCTATAAAAAAAACTTATTAACTTGCACTCAGTTCTGAATTGTAATGCCTTTATTTGGAATATGGTGAAGTCTTTGAGTAATTTAAGTAGAAATTGTTTAGTAAATAAATTGTCAAGCTAGCCAACTGACTTGCAAGGGGGCATATTTAACTGACTAAATAAAGCTAGCTCCTTTTTAAATTTTAAGATTAGTTTATTAATTGTTCCTGACTGTAAATGAGATATCAGCGTTCATTAAAGGAACATGACTGTAATTTTCGACAGACATTCTGATAGTATTTAACAAACTGGTTAAATGTAGTTTAATGTACTAGAACTAAATTCTTAGAAATGAGTCTACTATTTATACACTTTTCAAGTAAATGCTACCAGTTTTCCCACTCACCTTCACAACTGGGCTGAATTAATGTGGTTTTATCTTACCAAGTTTTAAATAGTTTTAGGTAGTTAGCATGAGTTTCATTAAAACTTGAACTAAGAAAGTTTCACTGGACATCTCTATGCCTCAGTTTCTCCATCTGTAAAATGGGTATATTGAGGGTTGCAGGCAGGGCACCACATGAACTTGTGCAGGCTGAAAACTGCACAGTTTTAGGGGGCACCGGTCACAACCTGCATGGCTGTAGGCTGCTGCTCTGCTTAGGGGGCTCCTGGGAGGATCATGTGAGTTAATATACAGAGATCAAGTGAAATTGTGCCTGGCACAGAATAAATGCTAAGTGTTTGATAATTCTAACTGAATAGGTCTTGATTCAATGAGTTATCACCCTCAAGTAAATATTATGCTGAATAACAAGAAAAATGAAGTATGATGCGCTTTCCTGAATCAAAATCAACTGATTTGGCAAGCCATTGTTATATTCTCCCATTAAAAAAAAAAAAAATTAGAAAACCTACCTGCAGGATGCACATAAAATGTCTGCCTTCAAGGGGCCCGTAGCGCAGTGACAGACATACCGGTACAACTTGCTGAGAGGAGGTGGTAGTTAAGAGTGTGGGCCCTGGGGCCACACGAACTCCAAATCCCAGCTGTGCCATCACCAGCTGTAAGACCTTCACCTTCACCTCAGCTTAACCTCTTTAAACCCAAGTTTCTGTATCAGTAGAGTCGGGAGAATGGTAAGTACATCACAGAGCTGTTGCAGGAGTGAAAGGAGACAAGGCACTTACTGCTGCGTTGGGCGCTTGGTGGCTGGCCTGCTCTGATCTCATCAGGAGCAGCATTGCAGAGGCAGCGACCTGCTTCTCTTCCACTTTGCCTCCTGCTTCCCGACATGCCCACTTCTTTCCAGAAGCCACTCGCTTCCATCACTATGATCTCGATGTTTTTTTCCTCCACAGACTTTTTTTTCTCTAGCATTTATTCTTTTTTTTGGCTACCCTGAGTGGCTTGTGGGATCTTAGTTCCCCGACCAGGGATTGAATCCGTGCCCCCCTTATTATAAGCACCAAGTCCTAACCACTGGATAGCCAGGGAATTCCCTCAAACATTTATTTTAAACTCTTAAATTGAACCCAGTGCAAGACTCACCTCCTTGAACCAAGGCCAAGAGGAAAGGTCAAGAGATAGGGAAGTTCAGTGAGATTCCTTACCAGCAATTAGCATCTACTGCTCAGGGTTAGCCAAGTGACAATGATTTTGTCTTCATAATATACGTGTCCTCAAATGTAAAAAATGTGTCCTGGCTTTTTCTTTGTTTCGAGCTTAGCAATTCCTTGCATCCAAGTTTTAGAGTAGAAATATTAATTGTTGCCATGCTTAGTAATTTTTAAAAGTGGAATTTGTAAAAAAAAAAATTGTTCATTTGTTCATTAACACCATTGCATGTTAGACATTGTGCTGGGTGGGATACAAAGAGAAATTAAAGGTAGAATTCTGGAATAGTAAATGAAGTAAGCTAGTCAACCTCAGTATCTATACTTCAATGTTTTGTGAAGGTAGATGGTTAATCAGGCATTAGGAAAAAAACTGAAAGAATTTTTCTGTGTCTGTTTCCTTCATTACCCTCCAGGTACCTTTGGGGCAGGAACACTATTGTTTCTATATCCTGTATCATACCTGTAGCCCACAGCTAAATACCATGCTCAGTAGTTCAGTAAATACTAAACTAACTGAAGGCCAGAGACATAATCCTCCCTGCCCCGGGCCTGTTCTAGGGTGGGTGTCCTGTGGTGCCCAGGAGGGGGCACTGTGGACACAGTTTCAAGCCCCCAGGGCTCGGCATTATAAGCCTTTCTCCCACCAAGGAGTTAATAGCCTATAATAATGCCCAGGAGGCCCAGATCATTCCAGAAAAAAAGCCCATGGTATGCCACAAACCCAGAAGCAACCCTGCTCTAAATAGAAAAGCCAAATGTGTATCAGAAATCCTGAACAAAAACTATCCTAAAAAGACACAATCCAGAAGCCACAAGAAAAAAAAAAAAAAGGACAAGATTTGACTACATTAAACAAACAAAAAAAGAGACATTTAAAAAGTTTAAAAAAATGGGACTCCCTGGTGGCACAGTGGTTAAGAATCCACCTGCCAATACAGGCGACACGGGTTTGAACCCTGGTCGGGGAAGATCCCACATGCCGTGGAGCAACTAAGCCTGTGCTCCATAACTACTGAGCCTGCGCTCTAGAGCCCACGCGCCACAACTACTGAGCCCGCGCGCCACAGCCACTGAAGCCCACGCACCTACAGCCCGAGCTCCGCAATAAGAGAAGCCACCGCAATGAGAAGCCCGCACACCGCTAATAAAGAGTAGCCCCTGCTCGCTGTAACTAGAGAAAACCCACGCACAGCAACGAAGACCCAACACAGTCAAAAATTAAAATTAAAAAAAAAAGTTAAAAGACATATGACAGGCTACAATAAAATATTTACATTACAAATATTAGACTAAGGTTTAGTATCCTCAGTGCACACAAAGAGCTAGAAAGAAAAATACAAATTCAAGGAACAGGAGGCAATGGAGATGAACAAGCGATTTGCGTATTAGCAAAACAAGTGGCTGATAAACAATCAGAGGGCTTACCTGTGATCTAAGAAATGCAAATTAAAATAGCAATGAGTGACTTTTTTTTGCCTCCTGGATTAGCAAAAATGAAAAAGATCTAGCGTTGGTAATGGTGGAGGTTAAAGGGCGCTGAGGGAAAGTGTAACTTGGTTTATTTCTGGAGGGCAATTGGCAGCTTCTATCAAAATTTCAAAGGTAAACATGTTTGTGTCCAGAGAGTCCAATTTTAGGAACTGATTCCAGGGAAAGTAACAGCCGCTTACCTTAACTGAGTGCAGTGAGCTAGATCCCACGCCAGGTACGTTACGTGGACCTCCTTGCTTTCTGCACAAGACGACCTGCTGAGCGTAGGTCTATAATTACCTTCATTTTCCAGAAGAAGGAACTGAGGCTTAGGGTAGTTAAGTTTTCACAGCAAATAATTAGTGAAGCCAGGATATAAGTCTGATTCCAGAGCCCACAGGTATAATCGCTCCCTGTCTCACAGCATTATTATAATATAGAGATTAAATCTAAATTGGAAGGATAGTTTGATAAATGTTACAGCCACACCCTGGGATACTATGCAGCAAGTAGGTAGTTTTGTTTGTATCGACTGGGAACCTACCCATGTCACATTATTGAGTAGGTAAAACACAGGTTGTAAAAGAATGTGAGTAGTATAATTGATTCTTAAAAAAGTTATACATAGGTGTATGTAAAAAAGGACACACACCAAATCATTTATAGTAGTTATTCTTTAGACGTGGTGGAAGTGGGAGGACTTGCACTTCTTTACTTTAAATATGTATCATTTAGGTCTCTTCATGGAGAAGTAACAAAACCTCACTCAAATTATCTCTAATACAAATGGGGGACTTTTGCTCATGTAATTGGAAGGTTCAGAGGTCTGGTGTGATTTGGCAGTTTAATAATGTCTTCAAGGAGTCGGTTTCTTTCTACCTCTCTACTCTGCCTTCTGGCGTGTCAGCTGAATTCTCAGACAAGTTTCCTTCATGGTAGCAAAAACGCTGCAGCAGTTCCAAGCTTCTCATATGTACCCCATGGAATCCAGAGGCAGAATGTGTTTGTGTCCCATAATTCTCAGCAAAAGTTTTCAGGTTTGACACTGATTGGATCCATCCCGAATGAACCTCTGCGGCCAGGGGAATGGCAAATGCTGATTGGCTAAGGCCTATATACTCTAAATAAATGACTATAGCAAGGAGGCCTGCTTGGATCAATCAGGGTGTCCCCTGGAATTGGGAGTGGGATCTGTCCCATGCAAATCACTCATGGCTGCCACATGATGGAGAGGGGTGGAATGTTTGTTGAGGAAACAACACTACAATACACTTCTGCATTATTTAAATTTTCTACCAGTTCTCTAGATACCAAATCATCTAATACAGCCATAACTCGGTGATATGACATGTTCATTTCCAGACCACCGCAGTAAAGCAAATATCACAATAAAGCGAGTCACATGGACTTTTGGTTTCCCAGTGCATATAAAAGTTATGTTTACACTACAGTGTAGTCTATTAAGTGTGCAGTAGCATTATGTCTTAAAAAATGTACATACCTTAATTTAAAAATACCTTATTGCTGGGCTTCCCTGGTGGCTCAGTGGTTGAGAGTCCGCCTGCCGATGCAGGGGACACAGGTTCATGCCCCGGTCTGGGAAGATCCCACATGCCGCAGAGCGGCTGGGCCCATGAGCCATGGCCACTGAGCCTGCGTGTCCGGAGCCTGTGCTCCGCAACGGGAGAGGCCACAACAGTGAGAGGCCCGCATACCGCAAAAAAATCCAAAAAAACAAAAAAACAAACAAACAAAAAAATACCTTATTGCTAAATAATGCTATCCACCACCTGAGCCTTCAGCAAGTCATAATTTTTTCACAAGAGTACAAGATTACCGATCACAGATCACCAACACAAATATAACAGTAAAATAGTTTGAAATACTGTGAAAATTACTAAAATGTGACACAGAGCCATGAAGCGAGCAAATGCTGTTGGAAAAACGGCACCAATAGGTTTGCTCGATGCAGGGTTTCCACAAACCTTCATTTTGCTAGAAAAAAAAAAAAAAGCACAGTATCTGTGAAGCACAAGAAAGAAAAGCGCAATAAAATGAGGTATGCCTATACTTTGGTAATTTTAAAAATACAAGAAAGGACTTTTTTTTTTTAAAGAAAATACATTGCAAATGTTCAATTTTATAAATGCCTTATTTCTTCCTCAAGTTCAAATTATGTAGATGAACTTCCTGAATCAAGGGGGTCAGCTTAGAGGTGTGATGTAGTATGTATACAGGGACCAGTGCTGGATTGGAATTTGGAGGCCTGGACTCAAGTAACAGTAACAGTAAGATCTTAGAAAAGTCAGAACTGCTCTGGGCTCGGTTTCCTCATCTGCAAAAGGTGGTGTTGGGTAAGATGGCCCTCATGGACCCTTCTACCTCAACTATTTCTCTCTTTTTGTTTATAAGATTCTTCTATCTATCTATCCACTCATTTACTTATGTTAATTTTTTGGTAAAGATACTATATGCATAAGACAAAAATATTCTAACAATACAAAAAGTTACACAGTGAAAAAAGTCAGTTTCTCCCCCACCCTTGACTTCTACCACTCCAGTTTCTGCCCCGCCCTAACCACTTGTAACAAGCTGTTGTTTATGCATATATTCTCCCCGTACCTTCTGTATACAAGTAGTAACATGCCACACATGTATTCTCCATTCTGCCTTTCTCATATAACTACTTAAAAATGGACCTCCCGGGTCAGAAGATATGTGCATTTTATATTTTGATAGATAATGCTGAATCACCCACCAAAAAGGACGATGCTTGTTTCTCCAATACCCCAACAACACTTTTGGTTATCACTCTTTCATTTTTGTTAGCCTGCAAGATTGAAAAACAACATCTCATTGTGGTTCAACTTTGCCTTTCTTCTATCGTGTAGGTTGAGAATCTTCATATGCGTTAAAGCCGTTGACATTTATTATTTTGTAAATCGTCTGTTCGTGTACTTTGCCCTTTTCTCTTTTGCACAGCTATAATTTTTCTTGGAATGCAGAAAATGGGGCATCCTTACACCCCTCGATGGGAAGATGGAACTTAAAGGGCATCACTATTGAGGCTGTTGGGTTACAGATGGACGTTGGAGCAATGGCAGTGGGTGGAGTGGCCCAGGAAGAACCCCCAGAGTGAGTGGGGGACCCTGTGGCCCATGAAGCCTAAAATATTAACCATCTGGCCTTTTACAGAAAACATCTGTCAAACCCTGGAATCTGGGATGAAGAGAATAAGAGGAGGCTGAGACGGAGCCGTCTAGGACACAGGAGGAGATTCAGACAGACTGGCAGCTCAGAAGACAAGAGTCGAAAATTTTAGTAGATTGGAGGAGTTATCAGCATTTGGCCAAGAATTCAGGTAAGATGAAGATTTAAGAGTGCTTTGGAACTGGCAATGAGGAAGCAGGTCACTGTGACCTTTGGTAGAACAGGTTTGGGGGAGGGTTGATACACGGGCTTTTGAGTCACAAGAAAGAAAAAAACAGAGAGGGAGGGAGGGCAGGAGAGAGAGAGACAAACAGACAGACAGACAGAGAAAGAGAGAGATAAGCCTCGGTGCAAACCATGAGTGCTTAGTAAAAATTAACTGAAAACAAACAAACTGGCATGACTTCTTTAAGACAAATCATTATTTTCATGAATGCAAATGTTCACTTCTTTAAAGCACGCCTTAGGTCTGTCTGCCCCAAGCTTTGGATCTTCCCTTTTCCACCTCTCACTCTATAAGGAAGTAAACCCCAAATGGACATAAAAGCAGAGAGTGTTAGCAGTGCTGGAGGGCCCTTGGGTGGAAGCCAGTCCATCACCCACGTGTTACTGGTGAGGCAGCTGAAGCTCAAAGAGGAAAAGTGACGTGACCAGGCCACACAGGGAACTGTGCAGGTGCTAGAACTCTGGCTTTGAATTCCAACTGTTTTTCTACTCTATGGCTGCCATTTTTGTCTTCTTTGACAGAGTCTAACATCTTGCTAACATTTAGTAGATCCTCCATAGATATTTCCAAATATTATATATTCATTTCCAGACATTGTATTTCATTCTCTTTCAAACTTATATTTTGGACACCCTCTTTTCATTTTTGCAAAATCAACATTATTGAGGTATAATTCTTTTTATTGTGGTAAATATATATATATATAATAAATATATATATATATTTGGTAAATATATTGTGGTAAATATATATATAATATGAACTTTATATTAAATTATATTAAATTATATTAAATATATATATAATATGAAATCTACCATTTTAGCCATGTTTTAAGTGTATAGTTCTATGGCATTAAGTACATTCACATTGTTGTTTAGAAATTCACATTAAGTACCATTTATCACCACATGAAAAAGACGAACTTTTTCATCTTCCCCAACTGAAACTATAATCGTTAAACAGCAACTCCCCATTCCCCTGGTTGATGGATAATTTACTTACAATAAAATCCACTTTAAGTGTACATTTTGTTGGGTTTTGACAAATGTATACTCTTGGGTATTGACCACCATAATCAAAATATTCTCTCATGGTCCTCTGCAGTCAGTTCCCAGACTCCAGCTCTGACCTCTGCTGCAGATTTGTGCTTTATTCAAAGCACATACTTTGGCGATCCTGCAGATTGAAAAACCATATCTAGTTGTGATTTTACTTTGCCTTTTAAAAACTGTGTATGAGATTGAGAATGCTTCTGTCATTGTAGGTTGCTTTCTTCTTTTCTAGAATTTCATAAAAATGGGATCATAGAGTGTATACTCTTTGGTATTTGTCTTCTCTCACCCAGTGTAATGTTTTTGAAATTCATCCCTGTTGGGTATACCAATAGTTTGTTCCTTTTTATTGCTGAGTAGTATTCCATTATATGGACATACCAAAATGTGTCTATCAATTCACTTGCTGACAGACATTTTGGTTAATTTCAGTTTTGTTTTGCTTTTAAACACTCATGTGCAAGTCTTTGGGTGGACAAATGCTTTCATTTCTCTTGGGTAAAGTAAAAGGGGTAGAATTGCTGGGTCATATGATTAGTGTAACTTTATAAGAAATGGCCCAACTATTTTCCAATGTGGTCGTTCCATTTTATATTTCCACCAGCTCTACATCTTTGCCAACACTTACTTGGTGGTGTTGTCAGTTTTTAAAATTTTGGTCATTCTAGTGGATTTAATTTGTGGTTTTAGTTTGCATTTCTCTGGTTAATAAAAATGATGAGCATTTTTCAAGTGCTTAATCCAAGATTGCAAAGACTTTTTCCTATCTTTTCTTCTAGAAGTGTTATAGTTTTAGCTTTTAGGTCTAGGTCTTTGGTTATTTCAAGTTAATCCTGGGGTTTGGGGAGAGGTAAAAGTCAAAGCTCGTTTTTTCCATGTGGTTATCCAGTTTTTCCAGCACATTTTATTGAAAAGATATCCTTAGCTCATTGAATTATTTTGGTACTTTTGTCAAAAATCAATTGGCTATATATGTGAAGATCTGTTTCTGGACTCTTTACCATATTCCATTAATTGATATGCTTGTTCGTACACCAGTACAACACTGTCTTAATTACTGTAGCTTTATAGCTAGTATTGAAATCAGTTAGTGTAATTCCTTTCTTTTTTTTTTTCAAAAGTTCTTGACTTTTCTATGCCCTTTGCAATTCCATATAGATTTTGGAATGAGCCTGTCAATTTTTTCAAAACAATGTGCTGAGATTTTGACAGGGATTGCACTGAATCTCTGGATCAATATTTTTTCACTTAAAAAATTTCATTCTGATTTTGCTAACTCTTGTGCCTGAGGGCTTGTTTCCTTGTATGTTCTGAGATATATTTATTGTGTGCTCATATTCCTTGGAAATCTATCTCTGATAATTTTTTGAGGCTTGGATTTAAAATACATTTATCAGAGAAGAGTTGTACTTATTTTTCCCAGGTATAATTTACTACCCTGGCCTACATTAGACCAAAATTTCAGGTAGGATTTTTTTTTTTTTTTAGTTTCAACATGACCAGTATTCAGATAGATTCCTCGTTAAGCTTTTAAAAAATCATTTGCACAACCTTAAGCTTAACATCATCATCACATAATTAAAATAACTAAAACAAAATAAGAGAAAAGGGGAAAAAAACCCCAGAGTCCATGCTTCAAAACACTCTAGAATGCTCCAGATGAGACTACAGGTTCACAGCTTGCCAAGAGGTAACACCGCAGTGCCTTAACAGAACAAGCTTGCAGAATCCCTTACAGAGGATGCCCAAGGTGCAGGATGCTGCGTGACCGGTTTGGGGAACTAGATCTAGAGATTTTTAAAGGGGAGAGGCCCTAGCATCATGGGGCAAGAAAACCGCCCTCCGACAAGAGACACACTGGCTGCTGGTTTGCACGCAGGTCCCGCACTGTCCCCAAGGGGCAGGGAGCCCCACGCTTTACCCGGGTTTCCAGGCCTCGCTGAGGGCTTCTTCCAGCTTGTGTCTGTAGGCCGCGTAGCGCTCCTTCAGGTTCTGTAGCTGCTCATCTTCTTCCTTATCCAAGATCCGCAAGAAATTCTGTAGCTCTGGCAGGCTGAAGGCTTCCCACTCTCCAAATTCATGTTCACGGAGAACAAAACTGAGTGTGTCTGTCCTGGGCCCTGCTACCAAACGCAGAAAGAGTGGATGTTCCCGGTCTGAGAGCTTGCAGGCGTAGACTTGATCTTCCCTGTGACAACGCTTATAAAGTGCAAACTTGGTAGGGCTCTCGGTCACAAGAAACTTCTTGAGCAGGGCCTCGATCACTTCCCCGACAGTGTTTGTGCTGCTGATGTGGAGTGTATTCATACAGCCATTGCTACTGGGAGCAAGTTTTCCAGAAGTCTGTGAAGGTTTGCAGAGTTCCATCTGTACTTTAATGAAGTCAGTGTAAATCCCATTTGAATTCAAGGTCATCTTCAACTTGTCTGTGACCGCTAAGTTGTATTTATGAACTTTCTCTTTGATTTCCTCTTTGCTGAGGTAATTGTGGGTTTCCTTATCTTTCTCCACATCCTTAATGAATATACTGGCATTAGGGGTCTGAAACAAACATGTGGATCAAAGTTGTGCGTACTTCACTCAACTGAATATCTGGACAGGAAGCAAACAGCAGACACTGCAAGTGGAGGGTCAAGGCACAGGATTCAACACAGGATATGCGCCCGCTTGGAGCTGCATCCTTGTCCCCAGGTGGGGCATCGCCTCTTAAAAGGAAAAGAAGGCTTCCTCTCTCCACCCCGTCAGTCTCCGTGCCCACAAGGAAAGAGAATGGGAGCAGTGACTTTGCTGGCCGGCGCGGGGCTTGCCCTGGGGCGCTCTCCTGAAGAAGGAGGTCCTGGCGGTGAAGAAGAAGTCCTCGGCGTCCTCCTCCAGGCTGCTGTAGCCGCTGCTCATGCTGCTGGTCCCGTCGCGCGCGGGCCGCCTCCCCGGGGAGCTGGCGGCCAGGCAGGGAGTGTCGCGCCCGCCCGCCCCGCGAGGTTCCCGGCGCGCGGCCCCGAGCCGCCGGCGGGCCGTCCTGCTGCAGCTGCGGCCGCCGCTCAATTCGGCCGTCCGCGCCCCTCCAGGTAGGATTTTTTTGGAGGACCAGGTAAAGTGAATTCATCAGTAAGTCCAATTTATCCCCTATCTTAGGTCTGGTTTCCCCAGAAACAGACCCTGAGATGTGATCTGAGTGCAAGTAGTTTATTTTGGAGGTGATTTCAGGTAGCCCCAGTAGGGGAGGGTGGGATTAGACAAGAAAAGGAAGTGGATAAGGTGCATTAATGAGGATGAGTTACCCTTGGACAACTGGGGCCCAATTCCACTAAGGTCCTCTGGGAGGCGGTATAGAATATACGTTAGATTTGCTTGATGAGAGAGGTGAGGAAATTGGGGTATTTCTCTACCAAATTGCAATCGTCATTGGTTGAGGACTGCTCCCCCTGGGGCAGTAGGTCCCTACCTTCCAGCCATTCAGAGGGAGTGTGCTCCTGCAGCCAGGGAAAGTCCTCAGGGAGATAGTCACACTCCTTTGTACAAGAGGGAGTTTCCCTCTTAGGTTCCTTTCCATCCAGAAAACTCAAGTATTGATAGAACCTCCAACATGAACATGCTTCTTTGTCTCATCGTTAGTCTGTGATCCTGTGATGATTAATTTTGTGTGCCAACTTGACTGGGCCCTGGGGGCCCAGATATTTGGTCAAACATTATTCTGGGTGTGTTTCTGTGAGGGTGTTTTGGAATGAGATCCACATTTGAATCAGTGGACTGAGCAAAGTAGGTTGCCCTCCCCAATGTGGGTGGGCCTCATCCAATCAGTTGGAAACCTGAATAGAACAAAAAGGCTGACCCTTCTGCCAGTGAAAGGGAACTCTCTGTCTAACTGTTTTGTGTTTGGACATTGGTCTTTTCCTGCCTCCAGACTCAAACTGAAACTTGGCTCTTCCTGGGTCTACGTCTGCCAGCTTTCAGACTGGAATTTATGCTATTGGCTTTCCTGAGTCTCCAGCCTGCTGACTACAGATCTTGGGACTTCTCAACTGCCATCACCTTGTGAATTGATTCCTTATAATAAATCGCTCTCTCTCTCTCTCTCTCTCTCCCTCTGATTCTGTCTCTCTGGAGAACCCTGACTAATACAGCTCCCGTGACACAAGCTGAATATGAGCCCCCTAATTTTGATTTATTTCCCCACCTGGTAAGAGCTATGTTCTTCAAGTTATCTATGAAGTAAACACATTACAGAGACAATGTTCCTCAGGGTCCAAGGTCAGTCCGATCATAAATCAAGAAAAGGATGTTCCTCCTTTGAGCACAGCTCTGGTTTTACTCTTTAGGAAGTCTAAGCTCCCCTCTTACTGTACAGAGAAGCAGTGGGCCCTCTGCTGTCCTTCAGATCCTGCAGGCAGGTTCAAAGAAGCATTTAAAAGTTTCTCTTTTTTGTCATTGTATCATGATGGTGCCCAGTCTGATCATTTTGTTCTTTCCAGTTTTCCCGTGGACATCAGGGTGAGGAATATTGCCCCGTTTAAGCCATAATAAATGTGTGAAAAATGCAGGAGTTAGAATTGTCTTAAATTAGGCCAACTCAGAGAGGACAGTCCTATTGAACTAAAATCGGGACTTCTTTAGAATTATAGAGCCATTGAGTTTGTTTCTTTTATGTAAAAATTGGAGCCAATCAGTGGCGGATTTATTTTAATCCATTTTTATTACAAATGAGCCATAAAATGTGAAAATAGATAAAGAGGTGTACAATATTCAGCACTGGCGGGATGGAGCCAAAGGGGAGCTGCTGGAGAACAGTAGTGCGTGAACAGGCCGCCAGAGCCTTGCTTTAATCCAAGAGGTACAGGGAAATCAGGGCCAGGACAAGGTGAGAACCAAACCAAGAAATGGAGAAGAGGCCAGGAGACCACCTCCATGCTGCAGAAGAAGCAACAAAAGGAGGCGAGGGGAAGTCTGGAGGATTTTCCTTACCTGGAGGCCTGGGGACTGTGCTAGGGGCTGGGGTGTGATGGGCAGGTCAGTATCTGGGCAGCCTGCCCTCCCCGTTGTCTGACATTGACTAATCCACTCATTCATTCAACAGATATTTATCAAGCACTTGTTCCTCGCCAGGCCCTGGGGATACAACAGCGCACAAGACACTCCCTGCCCTCATGGGAAGGGGGCAGTTGGCCAATAAACAGACACGTGAAAATGCCAGCAGAGGCTGTGGAGAACCACAAAACAAGGTTAGAGGGATGGGAATGCGGTGGCCTGGGTGCATTTGCCATTCTTTGTGGAGAGTTCAGGAATGCGGACTCTGATGGTGCTTAGCAGAGACTTAGAGAAAAAAGGGAGCAGGCTCTCTAGACCTTTGTAGGAAGAGTGCTTCAGGCAGAAACATTATGGACCTTAACTCCGAGACCTGGAAGGGGCCCAGAATCTTATATTGGGCTCCAGCGCCTACACAATTGGCCTAGCTCACAAAGCATTGGTCATGGCCTCAACGATACCTGATTAGAATGAGATGCTTACCTTCTTTAAAACAGTTTTTAAAAATTTTATTCTAAGATTGGGATAGAAAAAATATTTGTAGCTTTCAAATTAATTGGCCCTGCAAATGGATTCAGGTGGAACGAGGCTGGCTGGGGCACTCAGAAAAGGCTTTCCTGACCAAGTGACATTTCAGATGAGACCTAAAGGATGAGGGAGAGTCAGCCTGGGGTTCAGGGAAGGGCTGAGTCGGCCGTGCAGAGGGAACAGTGCGTCAAAGGCCCTGAGGAGGCCGGCTGATTTTGTTTTTTAAATTAATTTTTGTTGGAGTATAGTTGCTTTACAATGTTGTGTTAGTTTCTACTGTACAGCAAAATGAATCAGCCATATATATACTCATATCCCCTCCCTTTTGGACTTCCTTCCCATTTAGTTCACCATAGTGCATTAAGTAGAGTTCCCTGTGCTATACAGTGGGTTCTCATTAGTTATCTATTTTCTACATAGTATCAATAATGTATATGCATCAGTCCTAATCTCCCAATTCCTCCCACCCCCCCTTTCCCCCTTGGTATCCATACATTTGTTCTCTACGTCTGTGTCTCTATTTCTGCTTTGCAAACAGGATCATCTATACCATTTTTCTAGATTCCACATATATGCATTAATATACAATATTTGTTTTTCTCTTTCTGACTTACTACACTCTGTATGACAGTCTCTAGGTCCATCCATGTCTCCACAAATGACCAAATTTCATTCCTTTTTATGGCTGAGTAATATTCCATTGTATATATGCGCCACATCTTCTTTGTCCGTTCCTCTGAGGATGGACATTTAGGTTGCTTCCATGACCTGGCTACTGTAAATAGTGCTGCTGTGGACATTGGGGTGCATGTGTCTTTTTGAATGATGGTTTTCTCTGAGTATATCTGGATGATTTTGAAGATCTCATTTCCAAGGTGATACTCTATAGCCTTGAGTCTCCAAGCACGGGTGGGGGGCACCATCTCCTTAGTGTAAACCAAAGCTGTTAGCCTGGCCGCGCTGCAGGCATTCTGGGGTGTCTTCTGTCCCGGTGCCCCAGGCTGCTATCCAGGTCCTGTTTATATATTAGACTCTGGTCCTTGAATTTTTAACCCCACCCCCACCCCCCTTATGGCTCCTAATGTGCGTCTATCTCCCTTGGGTTCTGAGGGCAACTGGCCTGCTGGCCCTGAATTCCTGTTCTCTTGCTTCATTGCCAGGCTTGGCCAGGTTTATTCAGTGACATCTGGAAAATGACTTTCCTGCCCCGTGTTTTAGCTTTTTCAAACTACGTGCTATTCTGTCATCTCACAACTGCACTGTGATCGCCTCGGTTGCAAAAATAAAAAAGTTTAAGATCCATCCTTTGAAGAAAATATTATATAATCATATTTCCTTTCATATTAGATGTTGGTGGGGAACTAAAAGTGTAATGAGAGGTGTATGCAGTTTTTGGGAAAACTGATACACGGACATTCTCATAATAGTTACATTTGGAAAGGATTTTCCACATTAAAACATCACCCCTGTGTCCTCTAAATAATTTCCTGTGTAGTTAAAGTAAGATCAAATTTTCCAAAAGCCTCAGTCCATACCCAGCTTCTCAGCATCTGTAGGAAGATAGTCATTGTACAGAGAGGCACATCTGTATTAGTGTTTCCTTGCTCCTGTCACTCATCACAGCAGGATTTACTTGGCCCCTCCTCTCCTCTCCAAGCTTCAGTTGGGCCCCCTTTGTGCTCACCCCCAGACTTCGCCCAGTCCAGACTCTGGAACTGGAGCTGTCCTTGGAAGACCCTAGGCTCGTCAGCCTTCTCTTGACCCCAAACTCACTCCAGCTACTGACGCATTTCTTTGCTCTTCTTTCCAACAAAACTCTCAGAAGGTTGTTGATACCAGTTGTCTCCAATTCCTTTCCTCCCTTTATCTCTTGAACCTGTTCTAGTCAGGCTTTCATCCCACCATGGCCTTGAACTGCTCACGTCAAGGTCACCAGCCAAATCTGATGGGTGCTGCGCAGTCCTCATCTTACTTGACCTCTCAGCAGCTGACTGTTCTCTCTGCTGTGAACCCCTTTCCTGGCTTGGCCTCTGGACCACCATTCTCTCAGGCTTCTCCTCCTGCCGCCCTTGTCCCTCTCTGCTGGTTCCTCCTCTTCTATGGATCCCCAACCAATGGAATATATTCCAAGACTCAGTCCTAGGACTTCTCCTCTCCTCCTTCTGCATTCAGTCCCTAAGTAATATCTTTGGTCATGTGGCTTTAAATATATTGTGAAAACTACTGAATTCATATTTCAGTTGGGACCTCTCCTCTGAACTCCAGACTCATTCATCCAACTGCTGACTTGATGTTTCCACTTGGATATTACAAGATATCTCAAATTTAACATAGGCACAGCTAAGCTCTGATTCCACCTTGCAAATCCAGCTCTTTCTGCAGTGTGAATAATGGCCCCCCAAGTAGGTCCATGTCCGAATCCCTAGAATTCTGAACATGTCACCTTACATAGCAAAAGGGACTTTGCAGATGTGATCAAGTTACGAATCTTGAGATGGTGAGATTATCCTGGATTATGTGGGTGGGGCTAATGTCATCACAAGAGTCCTATAAGATAGAGGCAGGAGGATCAGAGTTACAGAGAGAAAAAGGAGATATGACAGCAGAACCAGAGGTTGGAATGATGTGCTTTGAAGGTGCAGGAAAGGACCATGAGCAAAGGAAGGCAGGCAGCCTCTAGAACCTGGAAAAGGCCAAGAAATGTATTCTCCCCAAAGCCTCCAGAAGGAACATAACCCTCCCAACACCTTGACCTTAGACTTCTGATCTCAAGAACTGTAAGGGAGTAAATTTATGTTTGAAGCCACTAAGTCTGTGGCAATTCGTTACAGCAGCAACAGGAAACTAATACATACAGGCTTCTCCATGCCAGGAAAGGGCGGCTCCATCCTCTCTAGTGTCCTAGACTCCAGGGGACAGTAGAGTTGTCTCTGTTTTTTCTCTCACTCACTCACACCCCACATCCAATCCAGCAGCAAATGCTATTGGCTCTACCTTCAAAATATATCCAAAGTCCAACAACTTTTCACAACCACCACCAGTCCCATTTTGATCTAAACCATCGTCACCTCTTTATCGCAAGTATCTCTGAATGAGTCTTCCTAACCCTTCCCCCGCTACCCCCTTTGCTCATCTACGGTCGATTCCACTTAGCTGCTAGAGCTAGCAGGTTAAAACATAAGCTAGAGCTTAGCATTACTTTCAAAAAACCTTCAATGGCTTCCCACCTCCAGTGGAATAAAAGTCCAAGTCTTCACCAAGCCCTGTAAGGGCCTTCGCAACCTGGCCCCTGGACACCTCTCTGAGCTCATTTTCTGTCACTAATTCCTTGCTCACTCTGCTCCAATCACACCAGCATGCAGTGGATGGTGGGAGGGGCCACCCAGAACCTTCAAGAACTGAGGACTTAGCGCTGGGTGTGCTGCTGGCTGACAGCCCACAGGCATTGAGGATGCCTCGGAGGAGGAGAGATGGCTCCCCCATCCCATCCCGCCCCTTTCCCATGGCAGCCACGGCTGATGGACACCAGGGTGTGAGAGCTCAGCCCCTTCTGCTCAATGTGGGGCAGCTCTGAAGGGCCATCCTATCTCCAGAACTCCCCGTTGGTGGTCTGAGGCGTTTGTTGAGACCATCACAGCTCTTCCTCTTCTTCTGCCCAGGCTTGCTTCCTGGCCCTCCCTTCCCTTCTATAGGTTGACCCCAAGAGCGTTCCCTAATAAACAACCTGTGTGCTAATCCCCAACTCAGACACTGTTCCCTGGGGAACCCGACCTGGGAAACCCATCTCTGCTATTCCTCCAATGCCCCAAGTACCCTTTTGCCTCAGGGCTTTTGCAGTTACTGTTCCTTCTGCTTGTAAATCTCTTCTCCCAGATGTTTGCACAGCCTGCTCCCTCACTGCTTTCAAGTCTCAGCTCACGTGTCCCATAGCGAGCGGCCCTTCCTGACTCCCTTATGTAAAATAGCAGGCGTCACCATCAACATTTCTATCCCCGAGTCGGCTGAACTGTTTTCTATGTTATTTATCAGTATTTGTTAGCTACTTGTTTATTTGTTTTCTCTCTTTATACTCTGCCTCCATAAGGGCAAGGACTTCATCTGTCTTGTTCATGGCTATTTCGGTGCTAACGAGAATAGTGGCCGCCACACAGCAGGCCAGTGCTGGTCTTGCTCTGACCTGGCTCTAGTCATTGGCCATTGTCACATTCCCTGTGGGTTTCCATCTTGAACCCTTTGATCCCTTGATTCTGAGTCAAGGACATAAGCCATGAGGCTGTTTTTTTTTTTTTTCTAACTTTTAAAAAAAATTAATTGGTTTATTTTTGGCTGAGTTGGGTCTCTGTTGCTGCGCGCGGGCTTTCTCTAGTTGTGGCGAGCGGGGGCTACTCTTCATTGCGGTGCGCGGGCTTCTCGTTGCGGTGGCTTCTCTTGTTTCGGAGCACAGGCTCTAGGTGCGTGGCTTCAGTAGTTGTGGTGTGTGAGCTCAGTAGTTGTGGCTCGCGGGCTCTAGGGCGCAGGCTCAGTAGTTGTGGTGCACGGGCTTAGTTGCTCCATGGCATGTGGGATCTTCCCGGACCAGAGCTCGAACCAGTGTCCCCTGCATTGGCAGGCGGATTGTTAACCACTGTGCCACCAGGGAAGTCCAGCCATGAAACCTTATATCCTGGAGAGTTAGAGCGGGAATCCCACCTCTAACTCTCCAGATGCCATTGTATTATCAATTAGTGGACCCCCCCCCCAAAAAAAATCCAAGTTCTCATTCTCATCAATGTCCCGTCCATGGTCTGGGCATCCTCCCTGAAAGCCATGTCCAACCTATGAGCACAGCCTGATCTTCAGCCTCAAAGAGGCACTGGACGTCAGTGTCACTGCTACAGGAAAAGAAGTTTGCATTTGGACCAGGAGGGCCTGGGTTTGCAGCAGCCCAACTCTGTCACTTACAGTGGAAAACACTCGGCAAGGCACCCACTTCCCTGTGCTCCAGCTTCCGCCCTCGGATAGCAGGCAGTGACGTCAGCCTTACAGAGTGGCTGTCAACAACACGTAAAGACGTGAAAAACTCATGGAAGGGTCTGGCACATGGCTGGCAGTCAGCAAATTTCTCTCAACTGTACTGAAATCCTCTGAAACCGCTGCCCCATTGTGTTCAGTGGAGTAGCACAACGTGCCCAGCAGGGAACTTTCAGACCGGGTGGCTCTATGTGCAACATAAAGTGTTTCCCAAGGGAACACGTTCAGCATTACGTGAAATTCCATGATCATTTCAAACATATTGGAACAATACAACAATAATCTGTGCAGCAAAATTACGTTGTCAGCCAAGTATAGGAGGTCCAGGCATTGTCTCAGGTACAGGAAAGCATGGCTTCAACATCCAAAAGGTAGCCTTTAATGAACAGGTGACACTAAAGCACTATGAATAGACGGATTTCCCTCTGCCATCCTCACCTTTGCCATATTGACTGGAAACATTTACCCCAACGCTTGCCAAATTCACAGAAGTTTTTCTAGTTCCCACTACTTTGCTACTCAAAAGGAAAGGAATGATGGCTTCCGCGGTAGGGTGTGGTATATTTAACAGAGTGCTGAAAGCAAGTTCAACACAAATGACCAATGTTGGCAGACTGCACAGTTCTTGAGTTATTTTTGTGATGGGCAATGTTTTTCTTTTTCATTCCATTTTCCTCCCTCTTGAGCTGGCTAATGATTTCCAGTGAACAGAACTGCATCCAGCACAAGCCAGTTAGCCCACATTGACTACCTACCGTCCATGAGAGGTGCTGTGCTGACACTCTTTATTTTCATGGACTCCCAGTCTAGTGAGGCTGGAACACGAAATGCAGTTGGGATGTTCATCTGTAATTTGTACTCTTGGTTTGGAAGTGGGTCATCCGTTCAGCACAGAGAATATGAAAATACACAATAAGGTTACCACAGCTTCTGAAGTCAGAGCCATCGTCTGTTGGGGAATCAAAACATGTGTAGACACATTATGAAAGTGTTTATGAAAGTGCTCATTCTTCTACATGACCAGGTGTGGAGTTTCCCTGTCCAACCTGGATGAGCCGTTTTATGCTGGCTTGACAGAACCTCAGGCATCATGTATATTTTCACTCCCTGCAGTCAGTGGGCTGTTACATTCACCACCAGCTACGTGTTCTTTGTGATACTGTCAGGAAGAATGTGTTCAAAGCCATTATTGATTACTGTTGAATCTGACAGACATGGTATCTCCACTCAACCCCCTTTATCCATCCCAATGGACGGGGGTGAGGAGTAGCCTTGAAGATGTGTTATGTGCACCCAAGAAGGCAGTCAGATTCCACCTTCAATATTCAGCCCATGATTGTTCAGAGAGTCCCAAATTCTTCCCGGGGCGCTGAGTACAGGAGTCAAAGGGAACATGTGAGTCAGTGAATATTTTCCAAAAGAAGCCTTGGCACTGAATCTCCAGATTTCATTTTTAAAAAGTATTACATGCTCATGGTAAAAAAAATTAAATAATACACAGTGAAGAGTGAGTCTCCCTCAGCCACTGGCCCCCTAGTTCTCTGCCCCAGAGGCAGCTACTCTTACCACTTTTTCACGTGTCCTTCCAGGCAGAGTCTATGCATATAAGAGGAGCTTTGATTTCTGAAATGCAGTTTTATACGTCAGCTGAAGTGGTTCATAAGACGCCTTTTCCAAATAACTCTCCATGGTAACATAACTTTGGAAAACACACAACACACACTCGCACAGACATGCACAAGCATACATGCAGTCATTCTCTTAAGCATAAAATGGAGGGGAAATGATGCAACAGAAAGTGACTAGAAAATATATTACAGTAAACTACAGTGGTTAGTGACTCTCAGATGGTTCCAGACAGCTTTTTGCACAGAAATAGCCCAGCGAGAAAACTCCAGCCTACTCAGACTACAGAACAAATCCCAGGAACTTGCTTTTATGCGACCTTCCCCGTGAAGTTCAAGTCTAAACACATCAGAGCTTGGCAGGGCTGCAGGGGGTACATTAGCTGACAGACGAAACATTCTAGTTCCTGAGGCTCCCCTTGCTTCTTCCCTCTGAACCTGTAGATTCTTCTAGATTGCACCTGTTCCCCCCACCCCCCGACTCCCAACAACACGCAGAAACGGAGAGCCCCTCGAGTTTCTCTGGGTCACGCAGTTGAATAAAAACCCAACTCACTCTCACGCTCTGAAGGAAAGGGGGAAAACAACCTGGTAAGTAGAAAGTTAAGATATATAGGTACATGTTTGGCAGAAATAAGAAAAATTGTTCTATCTACCAGACTATTCTGGAGCTAAGTGATGGGAAGTGTTGTTCAAACTGGGAAGGTGTATTTGTCTTCCGAGTGGAGGTGCCTGACTGGGAGTGATACAGAGTAACTGTATAAGATATTGTTCCAGAGACTTTCCGTACTGAAATGTGAATAAGGACATCGGTGGGCTAGCTTTTACCAAAGTACTAAACAGAATAAAAGAGCTGTCATAATTACCAGTAAAATCAGCCAGTCTATAGGAGCCTCATCAGAAGCCAACATTCTAGTATAGGAGCCATGTGGAAGCCAACAGAAAAGGTACCTTTCCACTGTATTGTGGAAATACTTGGGAGTGCAGGGGCTTACTCCTGGTTAAGGAAATAGTTACTTGTGGGTATGGTTTTGGGGGACCCTGGAAAGATCACTCGCTGAGAAAATAGTACCTCACCTGCCGGCTAGCACCTGAAAATCCTTTGCTAGTTGAGAAAGCCTTAAATTCCTAAATTAACAGAGCAAGGGTAACAAGCAAAGTCCCCTGAGAAGAACAGCAATCATAATAATACTCATTTCCTGAGCACTGACTTATGGTAAGTGCTTCACTTACATTCATATTCAGGACTTTATATGAATGATCTCCTTTAATCCCTGGGGTAGCTGGTCCCTAAGATGGCATCTCAATGACCCTTGCCTCTGCATATTCATGCCCTTGTGCAGTGCCCTTCCCTTGAACCTGGGCTGGCCCTGTGACTCACATGTAACTAGTAGAATAGAACAGAAGTGACACTCTGTGGCTTCCAAGCCTAGATTAGGAGAAGCCTTACAGATTCTGCCTCAGTCTCTTGGGATGGTCACTCTGGGGAAAGTCAACCATCATGTGAGAAATCCAATTCTTGGTGGGGAGGGGGGATAAATTAGGAGTTTGGGATTAACATACACACACTACTATATATAAAATAGGTAAAGAACAAGGACCTACTGTATAGCACAGGGAACTCTATTCAATATCTTATAATAACCTATAATGGAAAAGAATCTGAAAAAGAACATATATATATATGTAAAACTGAATCACTGCTGTACACTTCAAACTAACACAACATTGTAAATAATCTATACTTCAATTAAAAAAAAAAGAAATTCAATTCTGCTAAAACTGCCATGTTGTGAGGAAGCCCAAGCTAACTATGTGGGGTGGCTGAATGGAGAAAGAGATGCCCAGCCAGTCCTCAGCTATTCCAGCCACCCCATGCCAGGTACCAGGCATGTGAATGAAGAAGCCATCTTGGGCATCCAGCTCAAAGTAGCCATTGGGTGATTCCAGCCCCATCCAACATCTGACTACAACTATATTGAGACCCTAAGTGACAATTGCCCAGCTGAGCCCAGCCAATCCACAGAACTATTAGAAATAGTAATAAATTGGTGTTTTAAACCAGTACATTTTGGAGCATTTTGTTACACAGCAATAGATTACTGTAACAACCTCCGCATTTACTCCACAAATTTTGAATATCACAGTTAACTCTGTAACATCCATTTCGCTCTTTCTTCACTGTGCAATTTGAAGAACTGACCCCAGTCCAGGGGTAGCCCTGATTAGTCTATGTTAGTGGTTCTCAAAGAGAGGTCCAGCAGCTTCAGTGTTATCTCAGAACTTGTCAGAAAGGCAAATTCTCAGGCTCTTCTCTGGACCTATTGAATCAGAAACTCTGGCACTGAGTTTCTGTAGTTTAATAAATCCTCAGGTAATTCTGACGATGCCCAAGTTTGAGAACCACTGGTATGTATACCAATCATGGTAATCATGTCCCTACCTTGCTGGTAATTGGTTTAAGAACCCAGGCCTAAACCAATCAGCACATAGCATTCCCTTGGTATCAGTTATCAGTTCTTGGTCGAGGGCATTGCCCTCTCTGTCCTGCTGGCAGCCACCCTGATTGTGAAAGAAGCCAGTCTTAAGGTGCAGCTAACACTGAGGATGGAAGGCAGAGATGCAGAAGAAACCTGGGCCCCTGACACCAGGGTTCAGTCAGCCTGTCCCACCTTTGAACTTCCGATTATGTGGGTCAATATATCTCCTTTTGGCTAAACCTACTTGAGTTTGCTTTTAGGCTACCTGCAGCTGAAAACACACTACCAGGTACGGTGAGTGTTATGACCTGTATTGTACATAGGAGAGGTCAGGCAATTTGCAATAGTTTAGACAACTAGGAAGCAGAAGAGCGAGGATTCGAACCCAGGTCTCTTGGTTTTTTGTCAAAGCCCACCCTTATAATGAAGCCATGAAAGGGTGAGATTTGCACTTTTCCTGAGAGTAGAGGGTTTAAGGTTTGGTTTTGGTGGGTTAGGGTCTCGAGAATACATGAAGGGAGTGGGCGTCTGACAGAAGAATGGAGACCATGGGATGAGGAAAAGGCCCAGAGAGCAGAGAGGGAGATGCATAAAAGAGAGTTCCTGCTGAATTCTATTCAGGGCTGGCCTGTGCTCCGGTATTTCTTCATGTCCCTAAGTTGGAAGATGCCCTTTCTCTTCTCCTTTCCTCCCAAACAGACTGACGTATCATGTTGTTTTGCAAGAAAGAGCCTGGAAGACTGTAAAGCGAGCGTTCCTTTGAGGAGTAGGCCGAGTCGTCCAAGTAGTTCTATAAACTGCAGCCGCCCACATCATGCTACTCCAGAGACAGTTTATAATCACAAAAGGAACAATCTGCAGGATTCTAGTGGTCAATGCTGCTAAAACGTAGCAGCAGCAGACCTTTGCAAAGACGCATGAGCCATGACACGAATTCAGGATTTTTATAACCTTGGGGATCCCTGGGCCCCATGCCCCCTCCGTGGATGCCAACATTTGCGGGGGGCTCTCCCCTCTAGCCCACCACCCCGTCCACTCCCACTGTATTCCTGCCTCCTCTGGTCCCCCTCAGAGAGTGAGCAGGCTTTTAACCTGTAATCTGAAGCCCAGTACAGAGCAGTCCCGAGGTACCAGGCTGGCGCAGCTACAGGACATTTTCAGGCCAAATATGAAACAAGGCTTCAGAGGAACAAGGCAAACAAGTAGGTGACAAGTCTCCAACAAACATCTGAGTTGACAATAAGGGCGGACCATCCTTGATAAAAATTCTGATGGAGGACTTTGTTCTCTAACTGGTATCCTTTCCCAGTGCCAAAATAATGCCCTGCACACACAGAGTCTTTGGTAAATGCCTGCTGCTTCCCAGAGCAATCTGTTTCAAATTAGGAGAAAGTCCTCCATCAGAATTTTTACATCAGTTAGAGGACAGTTCTTCCAAAGATGTTTGGAAGCAACTATAAAACATGTCAACATGTGGAAAATACACTCAATTCTGTGCTAACACAAATTGTTTCTAGGTAGTGGGTGCTTATGTATTGATACATAAACTAATTGAATCCTCACGATGGCCCTGTGAAGTAGGTTCTGTTATTATCCCTTTTTACTGAGAAGGAAACTGAGGCACTCCCTTAAGTCATTTGCCCAAGGTCACACAGGATTCAAACCGCAGCAGCCTGGCTCTGGAGGCCACGTTCCTAACCAAGCCACAGGGAGGAACACAGACAGCAGTGGAGTTGATCCAGGCAGCTTCTTGGAGGCGGTAAGTTTTAACAAAGAATGATAGAGATTCAGGGCAATGTTGGCGGTAAATGAGAATGAGTTAGAGTTGAAAAAAGAAGAAAAATGCTCCCCTTTTTGCTATCCTATGTTACTTTTAGTGTTTGTAATGGGCACTCTTTAATGGAAGGTCTCTTCCTTAAACACTTACATTTTATTGTTCCATGAGTCCTGGGTCCTGGGGTGCCCGCATTCCAAGACTGAAGTGCTTTAGAACCAGAGTTACAGTCTGGAAAGGACAATAAAAGCACCAGGTTCACCCTCCTTATTTTATGCACAAAGAAACTAAAGCTCAAAGTGATTCTGCAGTGCCCAAACCAGCACGCCCAGCCTCCTGGCTCTCCGTGGAGGTCCTCACACCCTCCCTCACAGGACCACCTGGATGCCGCTGCCTGAGACAGGAGGAGGAGGGGGAGGGGAGGGGAGGGGAGGACGGGGAGGGGATGAGGGGGATGGGCATCTCTCGGAGGAAACTGGAGCCTAAGAAGCCAGTCCACAGCTGGGGAATTGTGAAACACAGTTACCTGCCTACCCAGGCCTGGGTAAGTCCAAGTTGGGGGCATGGGGATGAATCGCCAAAGTCCACTCAGAGTGGGGAGATGGGGGTCCTGGGATGGCTGACCTCTGGGCTTTGCTGCCTTTTACAGCGCCCCCTTCTGGCCCCATGCTGACTCGCTCCCTAGAAGAGGCCTCTGTCCCCTCGCGCCCCACCCTGGCTGCCACACGCATCTTGCTGGCCACTAGGGATGAGAGAGGAGCAAGTCCCGACTCTGCCCCGGGGCGGGGGGCCTACGGTGTCTTTGGAGAGACAAACTCATAAATGGACGAGTTCTGATTCTCTCCCTTTGCTGATCAGGAGTCGACTCTGCCCCTCATAAAACGCTGCAAACATAAGGTGGACGACTAGGTTATGTCATTTAGTCCTCACTGAACCCTAATAAAAAGTAATTTAGGATTTAACAGCTACCAAAGCATCATCTCGGGAGACTAGTCAGGAGTCACGGGGCCACTGGAGGAGCTGGCCCCTCAGATCCCAGCCTGGGTCCCCGGTCACTGCTGTGTGACCCGTGCAGTCGAATGTACAATTCTCAGGCTTCAGTGCTTCATCTGTAAACTGGAGGTGTAGAGTGGACATTTTTTTTTTAAAAACAGCTTTATTGAGATAGAGTTCAATGTACAATTTACCCATTTAAAATATGCCATTCAGTGGTTCTCATTACATTCACCAAGTTGTACAACCATAACCCAAATTGGTTTTTAGAATATTTTCATCACTCCAAAAAGAAACCCTGTAGAAATAGTAGAATTAGCTTTCACTCTTCATTTTCCCACACCTCCCAGCCCCAGGCAACTATCAGTCCCCTTTCTGTCTCTGTGGAGTTGCCTATTCTTGTGCAGTTGTGTATGTGTGTGGATAATATATACCAACATTTGGGGTGAAAGCATGGTGTGCCCTGTGTGTCTATTCTTGTGCAGTTGTGTGTGTGTATAATATATACAAACATTTGGGGTGGAAGCATGGTGTGCCCTGTGTGCCTATTCTTGTGCAGTTGTGTGTGTGTATAGTATATACAAACATTTGGGGTGAAAGTATGGTGTGCCCTGTGTGTCTATTCTCGTGCAGTTGTGTGTGTGTGTGTATAATATATACAAACATTTGGGGTGGAAGCATGGTGTGCCCTGTGTGCCTACTCTTCCTCCCACCTCCTTGAGATCTGAAGTCTTGCTTTGCTTGAGAAGAGGACGAGACACAAGGTTTCCATGGAAAGCTGAGAGGAGGCAAGAAAGGTTTTACACAAATAAAGCAGAATTTGGAAGGGATGTGAGCGTTCCCAAGGGCTTCGTCAGGATTTGGGTAGCCCAGCTTCCTGGGAAACCTGAAAAGCGGCTGAAATTTTTGAAAAGTGCTGCAGATGGTTGACTTGGTTGATTAAGAGTGAAATATCCTAGTTAATGATCGTGTCACAGAAAGAAGGGTGCAGAACTAAGCAGTAAGGAATTAGTTAAGGCCTAAACTTTTAGATGAATCTAAGGCTTGGACAGTGGGCTCCATGCCAGCACCAATCCTTTTATAGAAAGACGTCCAAAGAAAAATGTCAATAGTCACCATCACCCTGGGATTTACATGAAGGGCTGCTGTGGTATAACACTTATTTCCACTAGGTCCTCTATATTCCTCTAATACCTACTCTAATCTATACAGCAGCCATTCAGAGGATTATGTTCTTTTGCTGGGATACTGCATCATCTGTGCTGGTGCTCTGGGGCTGCTAGGGAGCAAGCTAAGGGAAATGGACTTGTTTGGGTGGTGGTGTAAGTAGGATTCCAGTTATTACACATGGACTACATTATGTTTCCATGCACGTATGGGTTTACAGTTTACAAAACATGTTCACGTTTGGCCTCATTGATCCTTACCAAGTGCTCTCAGTTGGGCAGGGTCTCTATTCTTTGGAGTCAGAACCCTTGGGCTTGAATCTGGAGTCACCGCTTGGTAGCTGGGTACTCTCGGGCAAGTTATTTCAACTCTGCCTTCATTTCCTCATCTGTAAAATAGAGATCATTACAGTTCGTACTTCCTAGGGATGCGATGAAGATTCAGTGAGCATGTAAAGGCTTTAGTGTAAGACAGTAAACAAATGCTCTATAATTATTCCCATTATCATTATTATTGCTGTTATTATTATTTTAGAAATGTGGCACTCAGGATTGGCAAGGTTAAATGGCTTCCCGAGAAGCAAGTGGTAAGGCTGGTAAGGGGGCTAAGCCCAGGACTCCTGACTCATCATATTAGTGGTTGTGAAACTATCTGCCTGTAAAAACTGGTCTTTAGCAACCAGACCAAGATATTGTGCTGTCCAAACAAAATAATCATGGCTTTATTAATTGGCAGGAAGAAGTTAATAGACTTTTCTCCATCTTTCACTTTTTCTCTTAGAGTTTCCTTAAACTTTGTGGACTTGCTACTGATTTGCCTCCTACCACTTGCTGGTGTTCATAGCCAAGCAAAGGCATTCACATAAATATTAATGCAGAAAACCCAGATCTCACTGGCCATGCTTGGTTCAACAGCTACATTCTTTTTCCATGAACCCCTGACCTTTTGATTTAATTGCATACATGCATCAGAAGCAGACCTTCTGCAGGTACACCTCTCCTGGGTTGTAGGAAGCAAGTAGATAAGTCAGTAATTTGCAGCATTTCACAAAGAACATATTGTTCAGTAGAGAACACGATGCCTTCTAGGTCCACCCACCCTGAACAAGACTGAGGGCCACCGACTGTGCCCAGACATCCCTTCTCGACCTCGAATTCTACCAAATGTAGACTTACTTTTTGCACTTCCTGGAACCACTCAAATTTCAGATCAAGCTAGTATATAGCTCTGTTTAGTCTGTAGCCTGTGTTTTATTTTCACGAACATTGTAACCAACACTGTTGAATGCCAATCAACAACCATTTCCAGACTCCTTCTTCCTTGCCGGCCTCCTACCAGAGGGGCTGAAACAGTTAAATATTCCCTTTTGCAACCTCTTGCTACCATGTGACCTAGTCCTGGCCTATGAGACATAAGAGGATTTCTGTGGGAAGGGTGGAAGATCTTTCTCCCCGATTAAAAAGAGACAGACATATGAGAAGAGCCCTTTTTGTGCATCTCTTTTTGCTTTGGATGCTGCTGTGTGAGGATGTGATGCCTGGAGCTGTGGCAGCCACATTGTGATCAGGCAACCCCAAGGGTGAAGTTGGGGGCTAACACACAGAGGAAGGTAAGAGTGAAAAGATGAAGGGTTAAGCTGCCAACCAATCCTGAGAATCACCTATTTCTAGACTTCAGTAATAAAAGTCATGAAGTATAAGTCACTGTTAGTTTTATGTTACTTGCAGTTGAAAGCATCCAACTGATACAAATGTAAAAAAAAAAAATTCTAAGTGCTCTCATGGGTTCACTGAATATCTTGATTCCCCCAGGCTTCCATCTTTTCCCCACGAAGTCTTACCACTGAGATTTTCAAGATAGCAATTCTTCAGGTTTGAGAGAGATACTGCCTGTTACAGTGCCTCTGGGAATGCTGTGAGGTTCATGCAAACCATAAACTAGTATAAAAGTAAAAGAGAACTAGTGGAAAATACTTCTGTGCTGGGCAGACACTGACTTTCAGGCTGAGGGACAAGAGGCCGCTAAGCAGTTTTTCTCCTGGGGGAATGTGTATTGTGGAGTCTGAGTCTGAGACGGCTGAGGAGGAAAGTTTTTAAAAAACTTTTCCTGAAAGACAGTAAGTGCAGAAACCACACACTGAGCTGAGGCTGTGAGTGCAGCTCCTGGGCTTAATAAGCTGACTTGAAACTTCAGAATCATGTACAACGGATCCGGGTTTACCGAAGCACAGACTGCATGCAAAAAAAAAAAAGATTAAACTGAAAGGAATAGTTAGGATCTTGCAAAATGTGAGCATGTATCAACTTCTTACTCCTGCGTGTTGGCCTAAAAATAGTTCTCTACATACCTGCGAAATGTGAAAGAGCAGCAGCTCACTGCTCCCTGTGTGTTAGAAATGCCTGGGCTCAGACTCTGTGGGTGACAGTGGCCACCACGATCCCTTGCCGGTGTCTTAGTCTGATCCTCCAGCGGAAACTGCAGAACTAAGGTAGAGACATGGCTGCCAGCACACTGAACGGTGGTGAGATTCTACTGTGGAATGCCAGGGGTTTAGATTCCAGAGACAAAGCTGTTCCTAAAAATGTCTTGCTTTAAAACAATTTTCTTACTTTTAAAGAAATCAAAGACCCATGGCAAAGAACAGGTTTTTAGTTTGTCTGCACATCACAGATGCGAAAGTGGGATTGAGGTGAGAAGGCAGATGGGTGACCAGCATCTGGGACACCATTTTCACACGAAGACTGGGTTTGCAGATCATGTAGGGCCTTTGAGAAACTTGATGGCTCCCCCTCAAACCTAGGCAGTTTTTATGTGACTCTCTAACTTGAGTTAAGATTCACGGTTGGGGGCTTCCCTGGTGGCGCAGTGGTTGAGAGTCCGCCTGCTGATGCAGGGGACACGGGTTCGTGCCCTGGTCCGGGAAGATCCCACATGCCGCGGAGCAGCTGCGCCCGTGAGCCATGGCCGCTGAGCCTGCGCATCCGGAGCCTGTGCTCCGCAACGGGAGAGGCCACAACAGTGAGAGGCCCGCGTTCTGAAAACAAACAAACAAACAAACAAACAAAAAAAAAGATTCACGGTTGGAGAAAATGGTATCTAAAATTAATTTCCAGGCTTTCATTTACCCACTTTCCCAACACATTCCTTTGCTTTCCTCTCGAGCAGACGTCTGTCCCGTGGAAGGTCAGCTTCTGCAGGAAACTCAGAAGAGCCCAACTTTTCAGAGGTGGCACGTTTGCTGAACAGGTCCGGGGGCAGAAGCGTGGAGGACCCGCCCAGGACCCTTCCTCTGGCTGCTACCTTAGGTACTTGCTCTGGAGTCTTCCTTCCAGGCTTTTCCAAAGTGGAACTCTCCCATCCTAAGACTTAGGGCATGTGCTGGCTGCTCTTCCACACGTGAAGTTGGTTTGAGAGAAAAAGCAGAGGTGTGAGGCGCCGGAAGGTGAGTTCTGATGGCATTTTCGTTTTGCTCTTCCTGAACTTTGATCGTGTAAGCCAAGAAAAGCAAATTCTTTGCTCAAGCTAGTCTGATTTGGATTTTATCACCTGTAACCTGAATCTTCAGCAGTTTTTAAAAACTTGCGTATAAACCTCATTTCCCCTCAAGCAAGGAGTTAAAGCACTTTACACGAGCATGCAAAAAGAATTCTTTTGAATAGTAAAAAAAATTTATTTTGTAAATCAAACGATCACTTTCAAACGTATCCTCTATGCAAATCCAAATGTTTAGGTATTAGATTTAAAAAATAATACAGCAATGTTACCATTCACAATTGGAGGGAATAATAGTTGAAATACAGCGTAGGCAGAAGTTCTAGTTTTCACATTCAATTGGAACAGATAGAAAAGTATATCAGTCACATATAGAGAATTAAATATTTTATTTTATATCATAAAAATATGCCCACTCTATTATATAGTAAAATGTAATTGAATATTTGCTTAAGTAACGAAAGGGTTAAGAAATGGTTTGGGTTATAATCAGAGGAACATAGGTTATAAATCTGTAGAAAGACTGATATTTTCCAAATGAAATTCCGATAAAAGGCTAAACAGTCTCAAACATTTTATATAAAGAATAAATTATTCCTGATTAACATGTTTTTGCTTTAGTGTCAGAAAAGTCACAACACATTTGATAAACATATGTTAAAAGCCACTTTTCTAGACATGAGCTCCATAGTGCCATCTATATGACATTTGTTCAGAAATGACGCCAAAATTCTTAAGAACACAGCATAGCAGGGGGGAGGAAGAGAGGTGCCTGCCAACGCTGACACAGCTAATTAACAGGAGGAGAGGCTGCAAAGGAGGAGCCTGGAGCAGAGGGAAGAGCCCGTAGCTCCATGCGGCGGCCAAGGGACACCACCCAGGCAGCGACATAGACACCGCAGCTCAGGATTTTGGTTTTTAAAGAGTTCAGAGACAAATTCCAGTAAGATGGCTGCTTTGAGTCAAGCCTTTCTTCCTGAACTTGTGACTTCTCAGCTGAGGTACTTGGCATACTTAAGGGAAAAGATGAAGACCTTAAGACTGAGTTTTGTTAGATACTGAGCTGGAAAACCAGCGGAGGACTAAGACCAGCACAGAAATCAAAATTCAGGTTTCTTGGGGCTTCCCTGGTGGCGCAGTGGTTGAGAGTCCGCCTGCCGATGCAGGGGACGCGGGTTCGTGCCCCGGTCCGGGAGGATCCCACACGCCGCGGAGCGGCTGGGCCCGTGAGCCATGGCCGCTGAGCCTGCGCATCCGGAGCCTGTGCTGCGCAACGGGAGAGGCCACAGCTGTGAGAGGCCCGCGTACCGCAAAAAAAAAAAAAAAAAAAAATTCAGGTTTCTTGTAAAGAACCGTACACACAAACAGGCTCGCTTATTAAGGGTCCAGGAAAGGAGTGGGGTTGGAGTTTAAGCTCTTTAAAAAAAGATAAAGAGTAGGGGAGGGGAGAGAAAGCAGGAGGGCGGAGGGACCTCCTAAGTGATTTGTGCATGAACAGGAAATACAGATTCTGTCCACCTGACATTCTGCTTTAGGCACCTGTGCCTGGAGGGGTAATTTTCAGGACCTGGCTATGGCTAATTTCCCCGTGTGCTTAGACGCTGGGTATCTGGGAATTTTGCCAGGCATCTTCCCCCTTATGAGTGCTAATGCCGAATTTCCTAAAGTGACCTGCATCCTCTAAGCCAGGTGAGCTCAGGAGCCATCACACTGTGTCCAGTCCCAGTCACTTACGTGTTCACAGACGTCTGGGTCCACACCAGGAAGGGTACACTTGTATTTCTGGCTCTTATGCTTTTCAAATATAATACACGTGACTAAAGAAAGGGAATATGGTCCTGAACCCTCCCAGCCTCCATATACACATGCAATCCAGGTCACCAAAAGGAAAGTGCACTGTTCCCAAGGCAGGGAAGGTGGGGGGGCTGTTCCGTACTGCAGAGAACTCTGCAGCAAAATCAGCGGTCCAAATTAACTGACAGACTGATGTGGCCCCCAGCATCACCAGTAGGAATGTCATCTGGAATACTTCTGACAGAGGACAGAAAGTCACCGAACTGAAATGTTATTTTAAAAATATCTTGTCAGGATATAAGGTCACTTCACTTTCTGTTTTTAACCTGTAAAAGTTATTATTTGCTTTGAAACAAAATTGCATACAGTACTGTTTCCTCTTGGGGATTCTTTTTTTTGGAGGAGTGTCTGTGCTCCAAGCTCCTTCAGGCTCCTACTAGCCAAAGTTATATCGCAAAGGTGGTCTTAATGGTATGTCATTTATTTAACTCTTTAATACTTAGCGCAGTTGTTAAATGTACAGTATTTTCTGGGGCTCCTCTGAAAGGGGAAGAATATATCTATAAAATGTTTTATGAACCAGTTAAGATAATTTTGGATCTAGTTGAAAAAAGATTAAATTATTATTCACTTTGAAACTTACACCACTCATGCCAAAGTACTTGATGTTTATACTTATCTGGAGCTCAGAATCTTTATGCTACACAAATGTTTCAAACATTTCAAATGGCTTACACGTTACAAAGTTTAGAAATGACACCCAAAGGACAGAAGGTAACTTTTCACCAGTGTGGATGGAACAATGACGATGGGCACTTGTACCAGTCTGATCCAGAAGTCTCTATGTGGTTTCTCCACTGGACCAGGTTATATGCACACGTGTGCATGTGGAGAAAGACAGGAAGGTGCCATTCAGTGTCATCGTTTCTCAAATGCTATTCTCTCTACGTGCAGGTCATTCAAGTAAGATGAGAATGTGCGTCTTCAAAATACCCCCAGTTGTATCTTGGAATTTGTTTTAAATACAGAGGTAAGGTTGGTATGAGAATGTCTTTAACAACCAAAGAAATCAACCTAGATTAGGATACCTGGCATGAAAATTATCTAATTTTCAAAGCCTATGACCTGAGCTTGTAATGGGCAAAGGCGTATTCATTAAAGACATTTCTGGAAAGTACGTGCACTATCTACACATCTAGATATTGCTACAGAAGTTACACCTCGTGCCTCCCTTGGAAGACCAGAAGGAAGAAAGCCTGTCCCACAGACTGAAGTAGACTTCCACGCCGAGGGTGAGCCTGTTCTCTAGGGAGGCAGTGCCACACCTGAGGCGTTGTAACAACTCTCACACCAAGAGGGAGGAGAGGAGAAGGGGCCAAGTGAGAGGGAGGGAGGGAGGGAGGGAGAGGAAGTTACCACTCTAGGAGGCTGAGAGAGTCTGCATCCCAATCACAGTGCTTCATCAGGCAACAAGATTTTCTAGCTGGAAGGCACACAGAAAATGAACAGAACAATAACTAAGACAGTGGAAATTACAAGAAAAAAATCTCTTTTGGGCGTAAAGTACAATGTAGCATGAGGCTACCAACCAAGCGGACTTGAAACAACCTCTAACACAACCTCTAACAACCTTGAAACACAACCGGCTGACATTAGGGTCTGGGTCAGTAGGTGAAGAGGATTCAGTTACAATGATTCTTCAGCACTTAGTAAAGCTCCTGTGCCTTTTAAATGGAGACCCCCAATCCTCCATTAAAACAAAAGATTTAAAATTGTGGAGAGTTATACAAATATTTACTGTTGGTATGTCCCAAAGGTTAGACCAAGTTCACTGGCCCAGCTGAGTGGAGTCTTCCTTGCTTCGTCCACCACCACTCAGAGTTATAAAGTCAACTAAACAGAAAAGATGGAAGAAGCAGTTATGAAATTTCTCACTTCTCTGCCTTGGTTATATGTCCATAATTTGCATACAATAAATAATATGCATTAAATTAAAAATCAGCATTAAAATTGGAAATGAGGAAAAAAAAGCACAGCAATCTGGTATTTTAAGGCAAAACAATAAAATGCTCTTTAAATAGATACTTTATTATATCCACAGACGATAAAATCCCAGAGCTACTGTTAGGCACGTAAATACAGATCCTGTAAGAAAAAAAACAATTGTGCATAGTATTAGTTCTATGAACAATTACTTGCGGGAACATCTTTTTATTAAGAAAACAGACACTTTTCCACCAAGAAAGTAAAACCAAACCCAAGAAACTTGGCTTGCTCACTGATGTGCCACATCCCATGAAACACCTGCCTATTAGAAAACCCCACACCTGAGACCATCATCTTGAAAGTACAAATGCATCCAATATCCAAGAAAACTTTTCAGTAAAAGTACAGAATCACAAAAATTCTGTGGTCACAAAGTATATGCACATGTAACACACAGGGACACACCTTTTAACTTGATGAGCAAATCCTACTTCTAAATACTATTAGACTTCAAAATATTGATTGATCCAAAATGTTAAATCTGAGTTAAAATAATGGCTAAGTAATATTTTTTGGTACATGAATCTTCCTTCCCTCTTTTGGCTCAAAAACTGCAAAAGGAAAATAACACCTTATAAGGAGTGTCACCCATTGAAGCAGAAAAGATCACAACTCAACTATCTGTAAAATATTCCATCTTAAATGTTACGAAAAATAACTCCAAATAACTATAGTTCGATGCCAGTATCTCATGAAATTTAAGATTCCATCAATAGTAGTAAATAAAATCATGTACTTTACAAAGAAAGAAAAAATGCCAATTATTGTATGATATTCCATCTATTGGAAATTGTAAGATGCCTTCCAATTTCAGAGATGTTAAAACATGAAAAAAAATTGTGTTAGAATCAACCAAATGCAATATCTTGTCTTTGACTTAATTTATAAATTTTATTTATTTTAGGACTTCCCTGGCAGTCCAGTGGTTAGGACTCTACGCTTCCACTGCAGAGGGCACATGTTCGATCCCTGGTCGGGGAACTAAGATCCCACATGCCACGTGCCATGGCCAAAAAATTAAAAAAAAATTTTTTTTTTGTTTAAATTTATTTTCAGCTTGTTTTAACTAATCTAGATACAAAATGGCTTACCTGCTAAATATTTAATATTATCAAGCTTGTGTGACTCAAGCATGGTTTTGAGGCCAGCAACCTCGGTATCTATCTTCCTGTCTGTCTGCGTGATGGCCCGATCTTGCTGGGCGTGCTTTTAAAAGAAAGATTCACAGCATTAAACCACTTTGGATGCATCCCCTCTGCTGTTAGTCCTAGAGTCCCTTCCCAGCAGGGTCAGACTAAGGAGACCTGGGCTTTAGTCTGAGTTCTACTAGCCTCATGCTGTATTGTACTGGTCAGGGCTATAGCTATCTCTAGGCCTGTTTCCTTCTGTTTGAGACAAAGAAAAAGGTAACACTGGCCCTGCCGTCACATAAGCTGTTTAGAGAATCAAGTGTGATAACTGATGGAGGGAAGCTTTTTAAATTATAGACTGCTCTGAAAATAAGATTAAGATTATGAAGCTGGTCTGTTCTCAATGGCAATGACTAAGCCTCATCCTTCTGAATTCCTCTTAGTGAAAGGTATACAGAAAGTGCTTTAACAAAATGAATGGAATCTCAGGCAATCTAAAAGCAACAGCGCTCCCCTTGATGCTATTTCTATTCAGTTTTAGAAAGTTTTCTTCCTTTATAGTTCGAATGCCAAGTGTTTTATTATTATGAGGCTTGGCTATACCAAGGACCTATATGCGTTCTTTCCCAAATATAATACAGTTAAACCAGATACACAATTAACTCCCAAAGGGTGGTAAGTTTGGCTGATGTTATAAAGGGTTTGTAACATTTCATTAATGCATAAAAGCATTGGAAATACTTCACTAAAAGTCCTAGGGCAAGTAAGTGGTTCCCTGTGATGAATAATTCAGGTAATGAATAAGGAAATAAATGCCTGGATGAGTAAAATATTCCAGAGGAATAGTTTAGTGTTCTCTCATGGAAGTCTCTTGCAGGTTTCAAAGGTCCCAGGTAATATAGGATGGTAAATAAGTTATGCATGCCATAAGCTAAAAATATAATAAAACATCTCCATTCCTTATTATTCTTCAATCACTGAGATTTAAAGTTTCATTAAGATAATTAAGTATTTTATGTTCTAAAAAATCCTATGATATTCCACTTCTCGGTATATATACCCAAAATAATTGAAAACAGGAACTCCAATAGATATCTGTATGCCCATGTTCATAGCATTATTTACAATGGCCACAAGGATAATCAAAATGTACTACATCCATACAATGGAATATTATTTAGCCTTAAAAAGGAAAGAAATTCTGACATATGCTACAACATGGAGGAATCTTGAGGACATTATGCTAAGTGAAATACACCAGTCACAAAAGGACAAATACTGTATGATTCCACTTACATGAGGGACCTAGAATAGTCAGATTCATAAACAGAAAATAGAATGGTGGCAGCCAGGGGAGGAAGAAAGGAAGGGTTGGTGCTTCAAGGGTAGAGTTTCAGTTCTGCAAGATGCAAAGTGAATCTTTTCTTACCAATGACACCATTTCTGTTTTTACTTCCAGCAGCTTCCTTTCGTTTAATGAATACTGAAACAAACACGTAACACAGGTCAGATTCTGATTTATTCCCCTCTCTCTCCTCCTCTGGTGCCTTAAATATTCTGGTCTCAGTAATTCCAAGAATATGTACCACTAGAAGCCACCCCTAGGGTAAAGTAGCCTACTTGCCTTCTCCTTTTGATCTGTGTTTTGGGGTTTCTTATTTATATTCACTCATCGCTCCAACATCTGGATTCCCTTTTGTCATCCTCCACCACTCTCTGCTGGTTTTCTCTTTTCATCTCTTTGCTGGGATGTCTGTCTCTAGGTCCCTCCCACTATTATAACAGCATTCCCTGGGACCAATTTAGATGGACATATGCTTTTTGGCTTTGAGAGGGTTGAAATAAGTGGGGTAACAATTCAATTTAGGAGCTATCCCATTGTAACCACAAACAAAATTGGTCACTATTTGAGGCTTAGACAGAAGAGAGAAAAGATATAAAGTTGGGGAAAAAAAAGTTTCAAGGAATATTATTCTGTGACATAGATGTCGCCTTGTGATTATAAAACACTATGTAAATATACAGATACAAGAAATACACTAAACCATCACATGTTGGTTTTAATTGAAAAAAACAAACCCACATGGGCATTGTCATAATCCAGTGTTACTAAGGGAACTGACTAGTTCTACCCAGAATTAAAATGGTATCTTGCCTTTGGCTATTAATATCTATGCAAAGATATTGTGCAATTTTGTTGACATTGAGACCAAAATCAGACACATCTCCTTAGTGGTGGGTGTTAGGATTTAACTGAGCAAATGAAAATCTATAATTTAAGTGAAGAATTAAAAAACTTCAATAAATTAACGTTGTTATAGGGGAAAAAATTAATGGTTTTGAAGTATCTAGAAACTTTCTAGCTAGACAGTGTTCCCCTGTGACTACTAGGGGGATAAAGTATAGAAACAGCATTGCTTAGGAGCAAAAAAAAAAAAGAAAAAAACCCAAAACCCCAAACCAAGAACCAGCTGCAGGACCAAAGAATGCTCAACTCCAGGGAGGGAGGGGGGGAGGGAGGGAGGGGGGAGGGAGAGAGAGAGAGAGGGGGAGAGAGAGAGAGGGGGAGAGAGAGAGAGAGAGAGAGAGAGAGAGAGAGAGAGAGAGAGAGAGAGAGAGAGAGAGAGAGAGAGAGAGAGCGCTATGCGCCAGATCACCACCAGAGGGCAGGGTGGAATGGGATTTTCCGCACCTCTTAAAACTCCAGTTTTCACTAAGTCAATATTGACTCAACCACAAGAGAAAGGAAAAACCTAAGTCTTGATATTGCCATGATTTTTTTTTAAACATCTTTATTGGAGTATAATTGCTTTACAATGTTGTGTTAGTTTCTGCTGTATAACAAAGTGAATCAGCTATACATATACATACATCCCCATATCCCCTCCCTCTTGCGTCTCCCTCCCACCCTCCCTATCCCACCCCTCTAGGTGGTCACAAAGCAGAGAGCTGATCTCCCTGTGGCTGCTTCCCACTAGCATTTTATGTTTGGTAGTGTATATATGTCCATGCCACTCTCTCACTTCGTCCCAGCTTACCCTTCCCCCTCCCCGTGTCCTCAAGTCCACTCTCTACGTCTGTGTCTTTATTCCTGTCTTGCCCCTAGGTTCTTCAGAACCATTTTTTTCCCTTTAGATTCCATATATATATGTGTTAGCATATGGTATTTGTTTTTCTCTTTCTGACTTACTTCACTCTGTAGGACAGACTGCCATGATTTTTAAAATAACATCTATATAGCTCCATCTCCCTGCACCCCAAAGCAGTTTACGGGCTACATTGCTTTTGAAACTGGCTGTAAATATCACCACAGTTAATTTTGTTGAAACAGTATTATAACTTTATTAAACAAGAGAATGAGAGGTTTGAATAGCTTATCTTCCTCAGTGCAGTTAAATTCATGCTAGCTACATACTAATATACTACTGTCCTGCACTTCAGAGTAATCTGAATTTAGGATTACCAAGAACGACTTCTCAGCTAGGTTAGTAAGTCACATAAATTCACTGGCTTTAATCCATGTTCACATCCCCTATCTCCCAATCTCCTAAATGAAGTTCTTCCTGGCTCGGTTAGCTACAGGAATCTTCCTAAATCAAGTGAATAAGGAATTCCTGCTAAGTCTACAACCCTGAGGACAAAGGTAACCAAAAGAGTTCTTCCTCTTCTAGATACTAGTCATATGCTAGTGATCATCACATATTTTAGTAATACTAAGTGATTTAATCTTCAAGGTTAAAAGTGTTTCAAGACTAGAAAGACAGGTAACACAGACATAATAATTATTCTGTATAACAAAGCTCAACTTAACTCTTGAAATCCAGAGGCAGTTTCAAAATACACTTAAGTACTTGTTTGAATTTCAATATTAGCTTCATTTATCATTGTAGCACAGTTTGGTTAAAAGTAAATTGTGAAAAATGAGGAGACAATGAAAAACTGTGAATACTCAGTTTCTGCATGTGCATCCAGTTCTTTGTTAGTAAAAAATGCTGTATATGCCCTATTTCTTTTTATGCTGAGAATAAAAAAGGTATCTAACTAATAAATAAAGAAATGCAAATACAGCCTGAACAAGAAGACAGACGGGTTAAAAGTCACTAGAGGCAACCCAACACATATAAAACATCCAACTTATCGTACCCCATGTTCACTGCAGCATTATTTACAATAGCGAAAACGTGGGAGGAACCTAAGTGTCCATCGATGGATGAATGAATAAAGAAAACGCAGTGCGTATATATATATGCAATGGAGTATTACTCAGTTATAAAATTTAAAAAAATCTTGCCATTTGCAAGAACATGGATGGACCTGGAGGGTGTTACACTCAGTGAACTAAGTCAGACAGGGAAAGACATACGCCATATGATCTCACTTATATTTGGAATCTAAAAGAACCCAAAAAAACCCGAGCTCACAGATACAGAGAACAGATTGGTGGCTGCCAGAGGTGGGCGGGGAGGGGGTGAAATGGGAGAAGGGGGGTCAAAGAATACAAACGTCCAGTTACAGAATAACTGCATTCTGGGGATGTAATGCACAGCGTGGTGCCTAGAGTTAATAATACTGTACTGTACCGCTGAAAGTTTCCAAGAGAGGGGATCTTAAAAATTCTCATTACAAGAAAAATAGTTTTGTAACTATGTGGGTGATGGATGTTAACCAGACTTACTGTGGTGATCATTTCACGATATATAAAAATATTGAATCATTACACTGTACACCTGAAATGTAATGTTGTATGTCAATTATATCTCATTAAAATTAAAAAATTTACAAGAAGTTACTGTGAAAGCCCTGAGGGAAAAACATTGTATTTATATGTATTACCTTTGAAATGCACATAAACAGGCATTTCAAAGGGAAGCGGAGCAATATTTCCACAGTTTTCTTAGGTCTTGGGCATGGATCCCACAAGTTGTTGCACTGACATATATATATATACACATATATATATATTATGTCATATATATATATATATATATATATATATATATCCCTTCCACTTATTTACAACCCACATTTTGTGATATCTTTTTGGTAACAAATATATAGCACTACTTTCCCTAATAGAAAATTTCAATTTGATATAACTTCAAGAATCATTTAGAATTTGCACTTTAAAACAATGCAGTAAAGTCATTAAAATTTCTCTATTAAAAAAAACCATATGGAAATATTTTTTAAATCTTGAATTTTTAACATAGAATTTAATGTTATTTAATATTAATAATTTAATATTACTCAAATCAGATAATCAACTTAACTTTTGAAAAGTCGGGACCAGAAGAGGTTTAAGTCAATATCAAATAGATCAAGATTGAATTTAATTTCTTTATTCATGCCTAAGTGACACAATTTAGTATCTCTGAAACATACAAGATTCAAACTTGCTTTGACCAAGATTTTAATTTTAGTGTTACTTTTGAAAGCATCAAATTTAAGCCTTAATTCAAACTATAGTCAAAATAAAGAAAAAACTGTGTCTAACAATGATATACAGGTAAATATTTAACAATACTTCTGAATGGTATGTAAACAGACTTGACCAAATGTTCCATCCTGCAAAGGAATTAATTCATACTATATTTTTAGTAAAGAAACATACCAATTCTTTTACTCTGCTCTTTTCTAGACTGAAATCTAATTTGGTATCTGTTCGGACTTTGATCACTTCATCCTAGTGGGAGGGCAAACAACAAAGAAAGAAAGAAATCCAAAGTAAGAGATCCAAACTCTGAGGATGTGCGCCTTCCCTGCTGCTTCCACTGCTCCACCCAAAGGGGCTAAGGGGAAGGGGGGAAGGGGGGAAGGGGGGAAGGGGGAAAGGGCCGGGCCAGGGGCGCGCACAGGAGCGGAGCTGGAGACTAACGGGGTCAGGAGACTGGCTAAGCGACGTCTGCAGTCAGCCCTGCTGGGACTTCCCAATTATATATACAAATAATTCCCCTTTGATGTTTAAGTCAGTCTAGAGTGGGTGATTGTTGCTTTTAACCTCAAGATTCCCAATGCAATCACCTTGTGAAATTTATGAATCAAGCTGTTCCTTGGACAACTTTGGAAAGCAGAGATGGACTCAAAAAAGTAAAATATTAAATTCTGGTTTAAGTAAAGTCTTCCTACTGACACTCATCAAAATTTTTTCTTCCTTAACATCAATGTCCTTTCGACTTAAAAAATCAAACAGCTGGCACAGTCGGCGGTTTAAAATCGCGTGTAGTTCTCTAAAGACAGTCTCTCCTACGATAGTCTAAGGGTTCCAGGTGGCTATTTTAGAAAATTTTTTATTTAAAAATGACTTCATTCCTTCTAGATCGCAATTTTCCTAATGAATTTGGTTACAGACATCAGTAACTTATTCATTGGCTATGTTCTTGGTTAAATCTTCCAATGTGTACTTTCGAGACACATCACACAAATATTTAACACAGAATTAAGTTTTTAAGAACATATAAGTATTTCGGACATTATATTTATTACTAAGCTTATGTAATTATAAACAAGCAAGCAAACAGGAATGAAGATCTTACCATTACTTGTTGTTTTAACTGATGTAGTTCAAGTTTTATTTTCTAAAAACACATTAACAAGAAATGTCAAGGATATATTTAGAAGATTATGAAAAACATAATAAACAACCATTAGAACATGTATTTGTGAACAAGTTCTTTCCTCATTCAACACAAATTCGGCCACGTTCAGAATACAAGCATAATTGAATAGTCTCAGTGGCAGAAATGACTGTCGTGCCAGGATGGTACTACAATCATGGTGTGTCTTGAGATACGTCTTAATCCATCTTGAAGGCCACATAAAATTAGTAACACAACGGTTTTCAATATATTCCTCTCCCTTCAGAGCCCCTGCTTTAATTCCTCCTTCAGTTTTTCTTTGAACTAATTCTGCCCTCAAATAACTGACTTCCAGACAACTTTGACAGTTTCACAGTTTACCTTTTCCTAGCAAAAGAAGGATCTTTTGCTAGGCGGTTTCTTATAAGATTAAGACCAACAGATAATAAATGAACTTCCTTCATGGGACTTTAAATAGGGCTGAAAATAAAGGAAGACACGAAGATAGCACTTATTTAAACGCTGATCCCAAACACCACACTTGAAGAAACGAAGCGATATTTTACAGCAGCACTTATTCATAATAACCTCAAACTGGAAACAACTCTAATATACGTCGCAGTAGAATAACGCGGCATATTCCTATAATACTATGAACAATGCAAAAGAATGACCTATCACTGCAAGACACGCTGTGATTCCATCCGATAAAGTTCTGGAACAGCCAAACCACTCAACAGCCATGTTAGCCAGGATAATGGCTTCCGCTTGGGAGGTGTGACCAGAAGGGGGCGTCCACAGCACTTCTGGGGCACTGGTCACTGTCTATTTTTTTTTAATATATATATTTTTTTATTTCTTGATTTGACTGATAGTCTATACTGAAAATTCATCGAGACGTACGTACACTTGTTTGTACACTTCTGTGTGTGTCTATCATATCTCAATGTCTTAATATAAAGCATTTGGTAAATATGAGTGGTTCTTTAGTTTTACCTCATTTTCTGATCTGAGGGCTGAAAATTCACTCTTCTCCAAAATAATCATATCTTTTTTCACATTGGCAATCTGAGACATTATTTCCTGAAGAGTGATCTCCTGGGAAAAGAAAACCAAAACATATAACCTAGTCTGGCCTAGGAACTCTACCTCCTACTGTCTCTACCCAGTATCATCTTATTGAGAAACTAGAAGGACATGGGAACAAAGAAAGAGGTTCAGCAAGGTCCTCCTCTGTCTGAAAATGAGAAAAGAATAAGAACTCATTTCCAGTGTCGGCATCAAGTGAATCACAGTTAAAAGGGTGGCAGTCAGAGGACCAGCTGCTGTAATTCTAGCCACATCTCCATTTATTAAAACACGGTTGACTAGAATAGTCAGTTTTCAAACCTAAGTGATTCTGTAACAGCTGACTAAATAGCTTTGAATAAATATTTTTTATGCCACTGTAACCATCTGTCTCTCGTTTATGTTAAAATTACTATATGCTTTTCAACAGAATATTATCCCAAAACATATATTACAAATAATACTCATTAGATTTCAAATTTGCTCAAGTGCCCCAGCAAAGCTACCTGCTGCATCTTGGTGACCATATCTTTGTAGACGATATCCATGTTGGCCTCCATGATCTTGACTAAGGCAGAGACAATGATTTCTGCTTGTTGAGTAGTAAACCCTAGGCAAACACACAAAGACAGTCACTCAGGAGACTCTAGTTGCCAGAATAAAAAAATCCTTCATAGAAAGGGGGAGAATGCAAACTGACACATGCAAGTGGATGTCTGAATTCAGAAGCAGGTGGAAAGCCTAGTGTAGCAGGAGGGTAGAGTCTAGCCACAGGCTGTGATGTGTCTGTCACTTGGAACAAGTAGGACACATCGGAGTGTTTCCTCGTGTAAAATGAGGGCTTGGGATGACTGAGCTCTGATGTCCCTCCTAGCCATCAAAAACCATGTTTTCAAAAAGAGAATGCATAATGACACAGGGGATGCCTGCAGTGCAAGGTCAAGTGAAAAGATGCAAGACTCAAAACTATAGATACAATTTATTTCTTCTGTAATTTAACAAAGATTCTAGGTAATTGTGTTGTCTAAATTTTCTACAATGGATGTGACTTCCTTAATTTCAAAATGTATATGTTAGTAAAAAATAATTTACTTAAGTAGAGAAAGCTTATTTTATTTCCAGCACAAATCAGTCAAATCAGTGGCTATATAAATAATAATTCAGCTGTTAATTTACTTAATGTTAAAAGACTAAATTGGCTCTTATATTTTTCTTCCATAATTTTCCTCAATCACGAGTTGGGGGGGGCTCAAACTGGAAAAAATATATTCTTTTATACTCAATAAATGCTGCTGAACTGAATTACCTAAAGACTCAACTCAGCAGTGCTACTGTTTTTAATAACTTTAGGTAGTAACATATTTCACATTGAAAATTCTAATTAAAATGCTTAATTTTAAATGCTTAAGATGCATAAGTCCCTGGAATACAATACTTTCCGTTAAATACTTCCAGCTACGGGATTCCCTGGTGGCGCAGTGGTTGGGAGTCCGCCTGCCAATGCAGGGGACACGGGTTCGTGCCCCGGTCTGGGAAGATCCCACATGCTGCAGGGCAGCTGGGCCCGTGAGCCATGGCCGCTGAGCCTGCGCGTCCAGAGCCTGTGCTCCGCCATGGGAGAGGCCATAGCAGTGAGAGGCCCACGTACCGCAAAAAAAAAAAAAATACTTCCAGCTGTAAGAACTTCAGAAGAATTTACTGATTCTTGTCATTAATCCATGGCACATTTTTTTGGATAAAGTTATAACTGATTCAATTTGGATGAGATTAAGCATATTTTATAATAAAAAAAATAGAAAGCAACAAATTTAAAGGAGACAAAAAGACCTCCAAAGACCTACTCTTTTCACTTCATTCAAAATCCTTTAATTTTCAATGTGTGGGTCATGAACAGCTAGAAAAAAATCACCCAAATGTGAACACTGTTTAACTCTGGTACTGGGATTCAGAGTAGCTTTTCTTGTTTCTTTTCTGTCTTCCTAAGTTTTTAAAAATGAACATGTCTTTTGAAAATTTTAAAACTTATTAATAAGAGTTCATAGTTAAACATAATTAGGTTTGGAAATTATGAAGAAAAGAAAGAGGGAGACCAAAGAGAACTTACGCTGATAAGAAAAGAAACTTTAAAGCCTTATAATTTAGAACCACCTATAGGAGGAGAAAGGATAAGAAAAAGGAGAAGCCTGAAAACCTCCTGGGTTGACATATGCAAATTAATTTTTTGTAGGAATGAGAGAATGGGACAGAATCAGGGCTAGTGAGATTACAGACACAGAGAAAGTTTTGTGAATCAAGAGACATAACTCTGGAGAGAAAAAGGGATAAAGGATGGAGCATTCCTCGAGGGGTCCTTCCTGGCCTTATCCTAACCCAGCCATCGCAGACACCCATCATTCATGTAAGCACCTTCACACCCTATATCCAGTGGGGTCTTCACATCACTGGTCTTGAAATATGCAAATATTCATGGGCCAGGGTTTGAAAATCAAGAAAAGCAGGCAGTACATATATTGAAACATCATATTTTAAACATTCAACATCTGCTATTTCTAATTTGTCAAAAATAAATAAATAAATGGATTTTGAAAGGGGGGAGGGGAAGCAAATACCACCTCACACTGGGAAACAGGATTTGGGACCACTGCAGCTACCTGGCCATAGTTACGCGTAACTAAATTAATGATGTTCCTTTAATATCATCAAACATCTAGTGTATGTTGAGATGCCCCTATTATCTCTAAGATGTCTTTTTACAGTTGGTTACTTTGAATACAAGAACACAGGTCCATCAAAAAGAAAAAAGAAAAAGAAACAGAACGAAAGAAAAAGAAAAGTAGAAAGACTTCTGCTTAACAAGATAATTTTAGATGCCCCTCTTCTCACTTTTACTTTTCTTTTTTAAATTCTGAGCTGAAAGAAGTCTTGGTGAAAAAGGCTAACTGTTTCAAGTTTGAGAAGAAAAGCTGTAAAAATTATCACAGGGCATTGTGACAGTTTTCCCAAAGTGCATTCAAGTACATTACTTAACACTCAAAGGGCTCTTTGGAATTCTTACCAAGGGAGAAATGGGAACTGAGAAGGCAGAAAGGACTGTGAGACCAAGCAGCTGGAACGTGGCAGAGCTCGAATCCAGAGCTGCTAACCGTCCCACATAAGCACAGAGAGATCCACCCCAACACAGTGTCCTGGGCATGTAAAGCACGTCTACACAGGGCAGCTTTTCAGATATGAACACACGCAACAGGATGAATAACTATACAATAAAGTCAAAACACAGATTTATTTCAGACATAAGCTATGATATCTGAGATTCTGATTTTGAGAATATATGTGTCACAGTAGAGAGAATTATAATGTGTATTAAATTGTATATTTGTCTAGATAAGATTAAATATGAGAATGCTACCTATATGTTAAGTGCACTTTCAATAACTCATACATGTCACAGCAATCTTTTACATTAGTTAACTCAACAGCAGTAAGAGAAAAAGTCTGAATATTTTTAAAAAATCACAAGTTGGAATTATCAATAATTGTTGCTCAGGAACATTTTAATTTCATAAAAATTTTAAAGCACACAAGATGCACAGGAATAAAACTATCACTTTCGTGCTTAGACAGCTGTCATAGGAATCATTCCTGAGTTTTGCTGGCTTATGTCTAATTTTTCACCTATAATACCATACTTCCAGAGTAATATTATAAACATACACTTCACTTGGACAAAGAGAGTATGTGGGAGAAAAGTCTCAATTGTATGGATGAAGCAAAAATGTCCTTAAACAAAAAACAAGGACTTAAAAAATGGAGACTGACCAAAAGATTACCTACAGACTTAAAAGTCAAAGGGAAATATGAAAAATTCGATAAGCTCATAAGGGAAGTCCTAATTTATAGTGTTTTTCTATGGCACTGAGTAACCAAATGAGAGAGGATTACCATTTTCTTCGAGTAAACACACGAAGGCATGGGTGTCAAAGTAGAGCTTCCTACTCCGAGAAGAGGTGAAATCTCTCCTTTTGCTCTCCAGATGCAGGCTCCCAGCACAGACGCTAAGCTCTAGAATGGAAAGGACAATACAGTTCAAAACAGGTGGATGGTAAACAGGTGGATGTTTGATGGTAAACAAAAGCAACTCAGCACCATGAAAAAACAGGGCATACCTCAAAAGTCTATCTGGTTTTTTACAACAGCTTTATTGAGACATAACTTAGATACATATGCTTCACCCATTTCAAATGTATACTCCAGTTGTTTTCAGTATATTTACAGTGCTGTGCAACCATCCCACAATAAACTTCAGAACATTTTCATCATCCCCAAAGAAACCCTATACCCTCTAGCTATGCTCTAGCTATCACCCCCTCATCTTCCTACTTCCCCCCAGCAATCACTTATTTTCTGTCTCTATGAATTTGCCTACTCTGGACATTTCATTTGAATAGAATCATTAGGATATGTGATATTTTGTGACTGGTTTCTTTTACACACAGTGATATTTTCAAGGTTCACCCACCAGTGTAGTATGTCGGCATATTTCCTTTTATTGCCAAATAATATTTCATTGTATAGATACGCCAAGTTTTTTTTACCTTGTCATCAGTTGAAGGACTAACTGTATGAGGGTTCCAATTTCTCCCCATCCTCAACATTGTTATTATCTGTCTTTTTTATTACAATTATCCTATTGGGTGTAAAGTGGTATCTCATTGTAGTTTTGATTTGCATTTCCCTGATGGTTAATGACGTACATCTTTTCATGCACTTATTGGCCATTTGTATATCTTCTTTGGAGAAATATTCATTCAGACCCTTTGCCCATTTAAAAAATTTGGGTTATCTTTTTATTACTGGATTAAGAGCATTCTTTATACATTTTAGATACATGTTCCGTATCATATGTGTGATTTGCAAATATTCCCGTTCTGTGGGTTGGCTTTTACTTTCTTGATGGTGCCTTTTGAAGCACAAAACTTTTTAATTAAGTCCAATTTACCTTTTTCTTTTGTTCCTTATGCTTTTGGTGTCATATCTAAGAAACCACTGGCTGATCTGGGCACACAGAGATTTACATCTGTTTTCTCCTAAGAGTTTTGCAGTCTTAGGTCTCACATTTAGGTCTTTGATCCTTTTGAGTTGATTTCTGTATATGGTGTGAGATGGGGGTTCAACTTCATCCTTTTGCATGTGGAGGTCCAGTTGTCCCACACTATTTTCTCCCTTAAATTGTCTTGTGACTCTCATCAAAAATCAACTGACTGTAAGTGGGAGGATCTATCTGTGGATTCTACATTCTATGCCATTGATTTATATGTCTGCCCTTCTGCCAGTGCCACATGTTCTTGATTACTTGTAATTCTGTAGTAAGTTTTGACATCAAGAAGTGAGTCCTCCAACTTTGTTCTTTTTCAAGATTGTTTTGGCTATTCTGAGTCCCTTGCATTTCCATGTGAATTTTAGGATCAGTTTATCAATTTCTGCAAAGAAGCCACTTGAAACTTTGATAGAGATTGTGTTGAATCTGTAGGTCAGTTTGGGGGAGTACTGCCATCTTAACAATACTAAATTCTTCCAACCATGAACTTGGGCTGTCTCTCCATTTATTTAGGTCTTTAATTTCTTTAATAATGTTATATATATTTCAGAGTATAACTTTTGTGCTTTTTTTGGGTGAAATTTAAGTATTTTATTCCTTTTGATGCTACTGTAAAGGGAATTGTTTTTTAGATTTTTCGTTGCTAGTACATAGAAATACAACTGACTTTTGTTTGTGTACAATTTGTATATTGATCTTGTATCCTGCAATCTTGCTAAATTTGTTTATAAGCTTTAATAGTTTTTTTTAGTGAATTCCTTAGAGTTTTCTATGTACCAGGTCATGTCATCTGTGAACAGTGATAATTTACTTCTTTTACAATCTGGATGCCTTTTCATTTTCTTGCCTAACTGCCCCGGCTAGAACTTCTAGTAGAGTGTTGAACGGAATGGTGACAGCAGACATCCTTGCTCCAGACTTTGGAGGGAAAACACTCCTTCTTTCACCATTAAGTATGATGGTAGCTGTGGGTATTTCAGATGCCCTTTATAAGGTGAGGCGGGTCCCTTCTGTTCCAAACTTGTCAAGTGTTCTTTAACACGAAGAGGTATGGAATTCTGTCAAATTCTTTGTCTTTTGGGATGATCATGTAGTTTCTCTCCTGTATGCTGTAGATGTGGCGTACTACATGAATAGATTTTTCAGATGTTAAGTGAACCTGCTATTCCTGAGACAGAATCCCACTTGGTCATGGTATATACTCCTTTTTACATATTGCTGGATTTGGTTTGCTAGTGTTTTCATAAAGATATTGGTCTGTAGTTTTCTTTCCTTGTCTTTGTAAAAGCCTATCTTTGGAGAGATGTGTTCTAACAATTTATATATTACCTTTGCTATGGATTTCTGTGCGTTTAACCACAGATCCAACCTGTTTTGTAAACCTGTTTCAAGGTGCTCATTTGAAGGAGGTAGATAGTAATGGTTTCCTGGCTTTTGTATTCCAAAAACCACAAAAAACAGCTTTTAAAAAACAGAACAATTGCAATGCGAACTTGTAATTTTGTCAAGAAAGGACATTTAAACATAATACCTCCTTACAATCACACTAAAAAAGGCATTTTGACAGAAAATGAGAGATGGACGATATAAAATAAAAAAATCTTTCATTTAAATGTAATAAACATAGCTATATAAAAATCTTGCTTCATACTTGTTCTTACTTTTCCATGATGCCAGGTGTTGTAGAAGAGTGGGAGAAGACAGAATAGTCATCTACTAACTCAAAGTTCAAAGGTTTTCTCAGTACCTGTCCTAAATGACCAGAAAAATACTTCAGCTAATCAACTCTTATTCTCAACCCGTAAACACTCAAAGGAAATTCCAAGTAAGCAAAAAATGTGACATGGATAGGACCCTACAGACCTGCTGCTTTTCTGTAAGACGACAGCAGTGGTTCCCAAATTACTAGCAACGTGGAAGGAGTGGGGTGGCTGTGGTCACAGTCTGCACCAAGGTAAGTACCAGAGAGCCAGGAATCACTCTATACCAAACACGGTTTGCAGACTGACAAAATATAAAATGCAACAACTCGTGTATGCATGTGTGTGTTTAATGGTTAAAAAAAAAGGTGGGCCGGATGGTGTTTAGATTCAAAGAAGCACTAGCCTATAGTGTAAGGCCCTTGGCAAGGCATACAAAGCCTGTCCTAATTTAGCCACTTATCGTTTCAGCTTTTGTTCTAGCCACCTAAACTATTCTGTTTACTGCACGTGCAGACCTTGGTACTCCATCCTTAAGGTTGGCTTGCTCCCCTTTCTCAACTGGTAAATTTTAAGCATCCTTTTTACCCTTCCTCATCCAATGTGACAACGTGCTAAGCACCCATTATGTTCCGGGCAGGGCATCATGCTACCCTGTAAGGTTCTTTCTGCTCCCTCCTCCCAGGTCAGGGAGCAACCTTTATTGCTTCCTTATCTGTGTTCTCAGCCCGGTACAGATAGCTCTACCACAGCACTTACGTTTATTCCCATGTCTGTATATTAGTCCAAGCTCCCCCAGAGCGGCCAGTTACTTTTGTGTCACTAGGAGAGGGCCTGGTATACTGCAGGCCAGAAATAACTTAAAAGAAAATTCAATTGTAAGAATTCTAAGATCCAAATCTAGAGACTATCTAGAAAGAGAGTTTGAGATGAACCCCTTTCTGCTCCTCACCTATGGTCTTCCCTTTTCACGTTAAGTGCGCTCACTTAAATCTGGCTCTTCTTTTTCCATCCTTTATCTCCAGCCCTGGGCCTCCATGAGAAGAGACCCTGACACAGAACAGCCCGAGCTGGATGGCTGCTAGATGAATGAATGAATGATTGTACCTCTTACAGGTGCAATGTATAATATATATACATATATTAATATATATGTATATATATAAGTCTCTTTACAAGCCACCCTGCCCACTTCAGAACCGTGCTGGACTGTCCCGTGGGTCAGGGAACTTGAGAACATCTGGGTCTAGAACTGGCTTGTGAAAAGTGACGGGATTATTCTAGTCCCAAATTCCTTCTTTCTAATAACAATAATCATTCATGTGATTTAAAACAAAACTGCAAGCAAGCTTATTTCAAAGATACATTGTGGGCTGAAAAGAGGAGAAAGGGCCTAGTCACTTGTCACTTGGCCCTCAACTCTGGCTGATGGAGGGTGATTCCGTCTTGCCTCTATCATAGGGCAGCGCCTGGGGACGCAGCAGTACTCTGGCACTGGGAACACCTCTGACTCACTTTTCCTCCTTTATTGTGATAACAAAACGAGGCCCAAGAACTATGAATTCCCACTAATAACCGGGAAACAAGTAAAGAGAGCTATGTTAAAGTGTAATATGTAATTCTCCTTTTGGGGGGGCCATCAGCATATCAAAAGGATGTGAAAACACACACACTATTTGAGCCCAAAGCTAGCCCTGGACAGGGGAGGAAACTGAGCACAAATTTCCTATTCATAAACATCCTTAAGTCTAAGTAGCTCTACTGAGAACCCTGGACACCAAACAGACCACTAGCCTGAAGACAAAGGGTCAAAATTCTCATTAGCTGATGGAATTATGAGAGGAAACCAAATCACAAATTACCAGTTTGTCAAAAAAAGAGCAACAAAAGGCAAAGTACAGAAATAAAGACTCACAGGTACTGCAGGACACTGACAGAGTTCACCACTCATTTCCCAGCCTCTGGACATAAAGCTGCTTTCACTCTTTGCACTACCAACCAGTTTCTCCCCCAGCCAAAGGTATTTTTTTTTTTCGGTACGCGGGCCTCTCACAGCTGTGGCCTCTCCCGTTGCGGAGCACAGGCTCCGGACGCGCAGGCTCAGCGGCCATGGCTCACGGGTCCAGCCGCTCCGCGGCATGTGGGATCCTCCCGGACCGGGGCACGAACCCGCGTCCCCTGCATCGGCAGGCGGACTCTCAACCACTGCGCCACCAGGGAAGCCCCGCCAAAGGTATTCTTAAATTTTAGATGCAACTAACATTCACCGACCATGTCTGTTGAGAAAAACGTTTTCTTAAATAGCCATCAGTGTAGTTACTGAGAGCCACTGATGGATATGCATAGACTATCCAAAGTTAGATTTTTGCCAAGTTTGCTAATTAATAAGGATTCTCCCGGATGATTTTTTAATCGGCAATTTGTAATCTAGTAAACTGGGTCTAATCTCATGCAGGCCGTGGACTGCTCTCACCTCCTTAAAGTATTTAATGAAATGCCAACTTCTCAATGAAGCAAACTTCTTCCGAGGACTCCATTTAAATTAGCAACTGAAGGCCCACTCCACCTCCCAACCTTTACCCCCTCTATTTTTTCCGACAACATTTACCAAATATTATTATATATGTATATATATTAATCTCCTCTGCTACAATTAAGCGCCAAGAAGGAAAAGAGTTTGTTGACTGATAACCATTCCGAGTTCCCAGAAAAGTGCCAGGCAGAGTAATGAACCCACGAGAGTTTGCAATTAAATTGTGAAACAATCCCTTCGTCTCCCAGAGCTTCGAGCCTCAACTTGCCAGCTTCCTGCACACCCCTTCACCCGAGCCCCCAAACGCTGTGCACCTGACAAAACGGCTCTACAAACGCGCGTGCGCTGTGTCCGCACGCACCGCCCCCAACCCCACCCCGCCGCAGCCCATCACGCTTTGCGCCAGACACCTGGTGCCCGCATTCCGAATAATTCGGGTCTTTTCACCCGAGGAAGCCCAGGTTTGCGTGGCCCAGAGGGCGGGACCAGACAGACCTTCATCCCCACGCCCAGAGGAGCCCGGCGACCTCGGCTGACCCGCCCAGCTCCCGCCGCCCCGGCCCTCACCTCTCCTGGAGGAAGCGAGGGCGGCCACCTGGCCGAGGCACAGGTGGACCGCGCCCGCCGCACAGGTGACGCCCGGGGCCAGGCCCGGCTGGCACCTCCTCGCGCAGCCGCGCCCCGCCAGGGCAGCCGAGGGCCCGGCGCGCGAGCGCTCCCAGTCCGCCAGCGGCCGGCGCGGGGAGGCAGCAGCCAGGCGCGGGGAGGGCAGCAGCAGGAGGAGGAGCAGCGGGGAGGCACGTGACGCGCCGCCGCGGGCCGCCGGGGCGCGGAGGCGCAGCGCCCCCAGACCGCCGAGGAGCCCGGGCAGGAGGTGGCGCGTGGGGACGCCGCGGCCTCCAGGGCCTCCACCGCGGCCGGCGACCAGGGAGAGCAGAAGCCGCCGGCGGCGCTTCGGCCTCTCGTTCGTGACGGAGCCGCAGTCCATCCCTGACGCGGTCACTGGCCCGCGAACGCACTCATGCCGGTCACGCGCGGCCCCAGCCAGACACCGACGGCAGGAGCGAGCGTGGGCGGTAGCGCCGAGCCTGCGCTTTCCTGCCGGATGGGCGGGGCTCCGGGCATTCTCCGGGGGCGGAGCTGAGCGGCTAGGCGGGGCTCCGGGCTCGCGCCGGGGGCGGGGCTGGGCTCCCAGTGCGCGCTGGGGGAGGGGCTGGGCGGCGGGCGCCCGGGGCGGTGCAGAGCTCCTCCCGCGGGGCAGGCACCCCGGGAGAGGCGAGTCTGGTCCAGAGCGAGCACCCGGCCCGCTCGGTGTAGGCGACTGGGAAGACCAGGAGGTGGGTGTGGACCCTCTCGGAACTGGAATGAGCTCGGCGCTGCCACGATTTGCATAATTATAAGGACATACACGGATGTCCTTATAAAGACATAGTTACCCTGGCGCCCTTCAGAAGCCCATGAAAAGTCCGTGCACCACCGGGCTGCCCTGGGTTTTCCAGACTTTCCCCGTCCGAAGTCCCCCAACGTGTTATCTCTGGGGTGCATTTTAAGGAATTATTAACAGGGCCGAGGGAACAGCGCTTATATAGTCCACACATTTAAATCTAAACTTTCAAAGCTTGTTTCCGGACTAGTGTATCATAGGATTAAAAAATCTCAATCTTGGAATTTCAAACGTAGGGGCTTGAGTTTTAAATGAGACCTACTGGTATAAAAAGATATCTGAGACTAGCGGCGTTCAGTTCAGTGAGCTTTTTGAATGCCTACTGCACCTGTCTCAGTTACTGGTCCGTTGTGTGCACTCTGTACTGTTTCTTGAATGAAGGAATGAAATGCACAAGGCACCAGCCTAGAAGATACAAAGAAAAATGAGATTGTCCTTGTTCTCTAGGAGTGGTTTTCTTATCCACCCATATGTGTACAATACATGAGGGAAGAAGAATGTGTTATGAGCCATAAGAAAGCTACAAAGTGCTGGTAAGAGAGAAGAGAGGGCATATGGCTGTGGAAATGGCTATCAACATATAAAGAATTAAAAATATTAAGGTGCAAGTAGACACTTTCATAAAAGGTTAGTAGGAATTATACATTTGTAGAACTGGTAGGGAAAGCAATTTAGCAATATGTACAAAAGTGTTTTATGGTTGTAAATTTTGCTCAAGTCACCCAACTCTGAAAATTTAACCTAAGAGAATAGTCCAAAATATTAAAGATCTACTAGATTGGACCATAGGAACTTGCCATTTTTATAGGTCGAAATGTTGAAGATTGGTAATTTCATTTGGATCAACCTAATATATGCACAAAGATATTCATTGTATTATAGTTTATGATTGTGAAAAAATGGAAAAAAACAAATGTCCAACGTTAGAGGACTGGTTAAATAAACAGTGGCACAAACTTTATTTAATGAAAGCCCTTTGTAATTTTTTGAGGTTGAGGTATAATTTGCATGTAATAAACATCCACAGATCTTACTTCGATTTGATGATTTTTAACAATTATATACCTCATGTAACCACCACCCAAACAAGATATAGAACATGTTTGTTTTGCCACGCTGCATGGCTTGTGGGATCTTCCTTCCTCGACCAGGGATTGAACCCCGGCCCTCGGCAGTGAGGGCATGGAGTCCTCATCACTGGCCCACCAGGGAATTGCCTAATTTGGTCTGTTCTTGACCTTCATATAAATGGGATCATACAATAAGCATTGCCTTTCATCTGACTTCCTTCTGTCTTGTGTCTGTCTTCAATGTAATAGCTGGGAGATTCATCTATGTTGTTTTATCAGTAATTAGTTCCTTTCTGTTGTTGAGTAGTATTCCATTGTATAACTGTGCCACAGTTTGGTCATCCACTCTCCTATTGACAGCATTTATTTTGTTTCCAGTTTTTGGGTGTTATGAATAAGGCCATTACAAACATTTTGCATAAGTCTTTGTGTGGACATATGTAATTTATCCCTTGTTAAAGAAAAAATTAGTCAACTACACTTTTTTTGTGTTTTTTTGGTTTGTTTTTTTTTTTAAGAAGATGTTGGGGGTAGGAGTTTATTAATTAATTAATTTATTTTTGCTGTGTTGGGTCTTCGTTTCTGTGCGAGGGCTTTCTCTAGTTGTGGCAAGCGAGGGCCACTCTTCATCGCAGTGCGTGGGCCTCTGACTATCACAGTCTCTCTTTTTGCACAGCACAGGCTCCAGACGCGCAGGCTCAGTGGTTGTGGCTCATGGGCCTAGTTGCTCTGTGGCATGTGGGATCCTCCCAGACCAGGGCTCGAACCCGTGTCCCCTGCATTAGCAGGCAGATTCTCAACCACTGCACCACCAGGGAAGCCCTCAACTACACTTTTTAAAGCCCAGTAAGGAAGGCTTTATTTAAGGGAGGTGGACTGTCTCATTAGGTACGGGGACCACTGTGCTGGAATGTTGTAGTGGCAGGGAGAGAGAATGGGGTCAACTTGGAAATCAGCTGGGGCAGGTGGGAATTTATAGCCAAGGAGCAGTGTGGGGAGCAGTGGATGGGAAATTACTAAGAGGAAACATGGGGAGTAAGGGGGATTTTGGCTAAACCAGCTAACAGGACTCTTGCTGAAGAGGGGCCAGTGTGATCGGACATCGCACAGAGGATGGTAGAGGATGAGGAACCCGACCAAGTATGGAGGGTGATCAGACACCTTCTTTCCTTTGGTGCCAGCTCTCCAGTGTTCCATGGGGAGCCATTCTTCCCCACGCTTAGCCCATGCGGTTTGGGCGGGCCAGTCTTCCTCCAGGCCCCAGGCGTGAGCATGTCACCCAGTCAGAGTTGATGAGCTTCAATTCTAGGATTTTTCTAGGAGTTATTGGAAAAAGAAGGTCACATTTTATTGTGATACAGATTTTGAACCTTGAGCCGTTGGGGCTACTGCATGGCCTGAGACTGAAGCTATTATGGAGAAAGCAGATCTGAAAGACGACAAGAAATGCTCCTGGCTCTAGCTCAGCCTGAAATCGACGTTTTTATTTATATAACCAATAAACTGCTTTTGTTTAGAATAGCTAGAGAAAGGTTTCTGCCTCTTATCCTGACTAATACTAGATACAGAAATCTAAAGCCCACATGAAAAAGAAGTATCGACAAATTAAGACTTCAGGCAGGGGCCAAACAACCCCCAGGGCTCAGGACTTTCTGACAAAGTTGGACTGGAGAATAAGCTTGGACATGGGGCCAAAGTGGGGCCCTCCTACTCTCTCCCCACGTCTGGACCTGGGGACCTGCCATGAGCAGAGTTGGGTTCACAGAGCAGACCCTCTGACATCCACCAGCTGTGAGGTCTCTAGGTGGGCCTCACACACTCTGAGGTCACCAGGAGAAAGGAGAGGAAGGATGGCAGAGCTGTTGCTGGAAGCTCTGGGCCTGCCCAGTGTGTACTTACCAGGAGGTGGCAGAAAGGTGACAAATATAACATAACTACAAAGTAAAGGGGCAGGGATAAAGAGACCTCTATGGTAGTGAGGTTTCTATATTGCACCTGAAGTGCTAAAGTACTGATTCTAAATAGGTTTAGAAAAGTTAAATATGTACATTGTAATCCCTAGAGTAATCAATAAACATATTATCCAAAGAGATATAGTCCAAACACACAATAGATAAAATGTAATAATAAAATATGTTCAAATAACCCAAAAGGAGACAGGAAAGGAAAAAATGGAAGATCCAAAAACAGAGGGAACAAATTGAAAGCAAATAGTAAAATGGTAGACCTAAATCCAAACATAGTAATAATTATATGCAATGTGAATGATCTATACCAGAGAAAATCAAGCTAAAATACTGTTAAATAAAATATGTTCTATCCTTCTTCCTTGTGAAGAGTAGCAGACTATGCCACCCCCAAATATACCACTTTGGCATGAAGATTATTTTGAGCTGAAGGCAATTGAGAAAAAGTAGATACAAGAAAATCTCTCTACTCTTCCCCTGTTGGCCTAAAAACAGGACGTAAATTTGTAAAGTTGTCCCCCCTCCTCTCTCTACTAGGAAGGACAGAAGGTAATCACCAGAGAGAACCCTTACCAGCCCAGAGACAGAATCAGAGGAATCTATATAGTAAACTCACTCAGACTAGCCCTTATCTACCACTATTCCCCATGTATTTGCCTTCCCACAATTTGCTGCCCTAGGAACTCAAAGTCCTTTTCCTTTGTGTTATCATTTCTCTACAAAATTATTGTTCTTTGCTAAGATACTATGTGAGCCCAAGTTCTAACCACTCCTCTGTGTTACTCCTCTCTGAGTACTCCCCGGTGAATGCGCTTTGTACATGTTAATAAGCTTCTGTTTCTTTCTCTCTTGTAAATCTATCTTTTTTAATCAGCCTAATATATGGGGCCCCAGCCAATGAATCTAAGATGGGAAGAGGGAAAACTGTTTTTCTTCCCTTACACTTGACAAATATACTTTCAAACTGGAAAAATAGAAAATATGTGTAAAAGTCATGATTTTTCATGGTTTTGTATGGTTTTTACATGACTGAAACTTGGCAAGATATTAAAGATGATGAATGCAATTATCATTGGGCACATTTGAGTGTTCTGTTCTTTGGCCATCAATGCTTAGATGAGTACTGAAATAAAGACTCTCCTAGATCATCTATCTTTGTCTACTCTATGAAATTGATTTCAGCAAAATCACTAATTATCTCAGTATAATGAAGATTTTCACATAGTTTGTTTTTTTAGGATAGGAAAGATCTAAAGGATTAAAACGTAAAATGTACTCAAATTGAACAAAAGTTGAATGATTTACATCAAAAACATAAGGTAAATGTAAAAAATTTAAAAACAAATTGCTTTGATGATTTTTATTTTCTTCTAAAATATAGAAATTTCTCTTTTAAAAGACAAAAATAGGGCTTCCCTGGTGGCGCAGTGATTGAGAGTCCGCCTGCTGATGCAGTGGACACGGGTTCGTGCCCCAGTCCGCGAAGATTCCACATGCCGCGGAGCGGCTAGGCCCGTGAGCCATGGCCAATGAGCCTGCGCGTCCGGAGCCTGTGCTCCGCAACGGGAGAGGCCACAACAGTGAGAGGCCCGCGTACCGCAAAAAAAAAAACCCAAAAAACCCAACAAAACAAAGACAAAAATAATTACAATTAACAAAAATCAAAATTAAAGTTGACAATTTAATATTTACAAATTTTAATATAATCATAGTAAATCTTGTATTGAAAAACTATTTGCAGTTTTAGTTTTTCATGTCCACATAGTTACCAATGTAAAGAATTAGAATCATGCTTCACATATGTCATGTCTTGAGTGTATGTATGTACACACTTCAGAATAATATATAATTGTTTAATACTGCAGAATGTTCTTTGGATGCCATGTGCAACAGCTGTGAATAATGTCAACCAAAAAAGAAAAAAAAAACAACACAGAAGGCCTACATCTGACACCATGTAATGTCAACCAAGAAAACCTGCAGAAGGCTGCAAATAAAAAAAGTTTATTTATGGTCTTAAAAATTGCAATTTGGGAGACACAGATGTGGGTAAAACAAAAAGAGTATTCCAAGGAAGAGAAAGAGTCAGGGGCTTCTAAAGGCAAAATCCATGAGACTGTACTCTAATACAGGAAAGGAAATATTTGTCCTTAAGGGATGGCTGTCGGAAGTTACTTTAGGGGAAGGGTCCATGAGTATCCCGAGTTTCTAGCAGATGTTCTGGACGCCTTTGTTAGGACAATAAATGGTCAAAAGACCGGATTCCATCCAGGCTGAGATGTGCATAGGTCACACGTCCTCAGTGGCCTCCTGGCTCCATTTTAGGGAGCTCTTTTAGCAATATTGACTCCATTTTGATTTTCCTTTCATATTAATCCCCTGATTTTTTAGTATCTCCCAAACCAATGAATTAGATACAAAGAGAAATGACAAAATGGAAGCTTGGCCTACTGGGAAGCAGTATTTTGTTAGACAAGAATCTAATGGATTCATGATATCTGAGACTATTTGATATGCTAATTAATTGGTCCTTTATTTTTCCTAAACACATCAGCTCAAATCCTGCTCATATTCTCAACCAGTGGCCATCTCTGAGGTTGGCAGAGGCACACGAACCTTCATGGCATTTGACGTTCTTTAATGCATTTGAAGAAATGTTTCCTTGGGGCCTGAGAAGTATTACTTATGAAGCAGAGTTTCAGGCTATGGATTTCACGGTGCCGGAACAGAGCACTGGAGGTGCCCGCGTGTTCTTTAAAGTTTGTTTTCCTGGATGTTTGGAACATTTGTGAGATCACCAGCACTCTAAAGATCAGGGTCCCGGGCAGGGATCTCTTTTGCTTGTGTGTAAGGGTGTATATAAGAAACAGAATTTATTCAGCTATACTTCAAAACAAAAAAAGAAAAGAAACAATTTATTAGTTAGGTATTCTTTCTGTCTTTATTTTGTTTGTGTAGAATTACAGATCTCTCTTTTCATATCATTGCTTTGTGTTTCATCTTGTCTTTGAGTTCGTGGGGTTTTTAAAAAGTAATTAATTAATTAATTTTTGGCTGCGTTGGGTCTTCGTTACTGTGCACGGGCTTTCTCTGGTTGCAGCGAGCGGAGGCTGCTCTGCGGTGCGCGGGCTTCTCACTGCGGTGGCTTCTCTTGTTGCGGAGCACAGGCTCTAGGTGCGCAGGCTTCAGTACTTGTGACTCGGGGCTCTAGAGTGCAGGCTCAGTAGTTGTGGCGCACGGGCTTAGTTGCTCTGCGGCCTGTGGGATCTTCACGGACCAGGGCTCAAACCCGTGTCCCCTGCACTGGCAGGCGGATTCTTAACCACTGCACCACCAGGGAAGCCCTCGTGTTTTATAGAATTCATATTTTTATTGAGTTGTTTTATAGCAAAGGCATTATAGATAATTCTCTTCTTGAGTTATATTTTCTTTGATACTGGGTTCTGTGTCTTTATTTCTAATCTTGTTTGTTTCCTTCTCCTTTAAAAAATATATTTTCATAACACATAGTGTGTTTTCACCTTCCTAATACTTAAGGTAGGCAACTCTATCCAGACCTTCAATTTGCTTCGATGTGGATGAACTCATCACAAATCTTTTCTCATTTTGATGTGAGACCTGTTTGTCTCACTGTCTGAACTTCAGCATGAGCGCGTGGTTCTCGTGCTCTATCCACTTTTCCATAGCCTAAAGCTGTAACATTGATGGGAGAGAGCTCAGATGTAATTGCCTCCAGCCTTGGAGAGATTGGACTCTAAAATCTTTTTGAGGTTTTATTAAGTATCTTGCTATAGACTTTGCTTCACCACAATGGGTTGGATGTTGAGGAAGAGGTAATGGAGGAGTAATTCTATTTCCATTAGAAGGAAAAATTTCCTCAAGTGTATGTTTCTGTTAGAGTCAAACCTGCCTATTCAAGCCCTCATTTTACTTGCCTTCCCCCAGTAGCTGGAAAATAGCATTTTTGGAAGATTAGTCTTGCATCAGTTGTCAACATGGATTGAAATGGAGGAGATTAGAGTCAGGGAAAGCAAAGAGGTAACTCTTATGGTAATGTTGGTGAGAAATGAATTAGGTTGAAACTGAGTATGAAGGGCAAAAAGTAAAACATTTGAGGGGAAAAAACCGCCACAAATCTATGGTGACAGAAGAGACAAGATAACTAAGGATTGAAAATATTCAAAGTTTATATATTTAAACTTGGAGACTGAAGGATTGATAATGCTATCTGCTGAAAACTGTATTGATTTTTTTTTAAATGTGCAGGAAAAGATTAGCTCAGTTTCGGTATACAACTATTCAAAAGTGAAAAAGAAAGCAATATGTTATTGATTACATATAATCAATAATAATAAACAGCATTATATATAATCAATGTATTAATATAATAATAGTATGTGTTACTATCATGTAGTAGAATATATATACACTATATATTATTATATAGAGAGAGTAATATATATGTTATTCTAGAAGTATGTATTAAAATATTTAACACATACTTCGCAGGGGGGTTTATAGATGGATTTATTTATTTTTCTTTGTACTTTCCTTTATTTTTCAACTTTTCTACAAATGAACATGTATTCCTTTTATAATACAGAAGAAGTTGCAAAAAAAGGGAGATATTAAAGTGTATAGTACTATATTTTATGCAACTTGCCATGAAAAATTATTAAACAGTTTTTTAAAAAAAACCTTGACCAGAGAAGCTTCAGTGCTACTGAGCATTTCAAATGCGGCTGGTCCAAACTGAGAAGAGCTGTAAGTGTAAAATACAAAATGAGGGACTTCCCTGGTGGCACAGTGGTTAAGAATCTGCCTACCAATGCAGGGGACACGGGTTCGACCCCTGGTCTGGGAAGATCCCACATGCTGCAGAGCAACTAAGCCCGTATGCCACAACTACTGAGCCTGAGCTCTAGAGCCCTCGAGCCACAACTATTGAGCCCGCGTGCCACAACTACTGAAACCCATGCACCTAGAGCCCGTGCTCTGCAACAAGAGAAGCCACCGCAATGAGAAGCCCACGCACTGCAATGAAGAGTCTCCCCGGCTCGTCGCAACTAGAGAAAGCCCGCGCGCAGCAACGAAAACCCCAATGCAACCAAAAATAAAATAAATTAATTAAAAAACAAAATGAGCTTCAAAGATTTACCGCAAAAAAAAAAAAAGAATACAAAATATCGCCTGCATTTTTAGACGTTGGTTACACATTGAAATGATAATTTTGGATATATTAGATTAAATGAAATACATTATTAATATTAACTCCATGTATTTCTTTTTATCTTTTTTAAACATGCATATTAAAAGAAACCTTTAAATTACATGTGTGGTTTGCATTTGTGACTATGCTTTTATGAGGCAGTGCTGGTCTGTGTTTCATCCAACTTATTTATTTATTTATATTTTTATTATTTATTTATATTGATTTTATTTATCTATTTATTTTTTATTTTATTTATTTATATTTTGGGCCACGCCTTGCGGCATATGAGATCTTAGTTCCCTGACCAGGGATTGAGCCCATGCCCTCTGCATTGAGAGCTCGGAGTCTTAACCACTGGACCGACAGGGAACTCCCCATCATCCAATTTTTAATAAACCAGTGAAAACCAAGTGACTTCAAGTGCTCTATTTTCCAGTGTCAACTATTTCTGTATCATTCGATAAAAGACGTTACCCTCTCTGAGCCATTTTTACTCACACTTCTGACATCAGATGTGTGGGGAGTTTTTCCACACTGACTTTCTCCAACTCTCCAGGCACCAACTAGGTGTCTTATAATTCAGTTCAGCAACTCTGGGAGTTAGTGTCAGACTACACGTATTTAAGAGCTCAGTCCCACAAGACGGTCCCCACTTCAGGTACCAATTACAAATCTCAGATTGTACCTGTCTGTACTGCTCTTTTATATAAGAGACTTGAGCATCCGTGGATTTTGGTATCCACAAAGTCCCAGAACCAATCCCCTGTGGATACCAAGGGATGGCTGTACTTCTGCCTAAATAAATGGCTCTCTTCACCAACCCAGATGCCGTCTGGATTCTGTTATTTAGGGGGTTTTATGGAGCCTTCATTACTTAGGCATGATTGATTAATTTCATGGGCCATTGGTGATTGTCTCAACCTCTAGCCCCTCTCCCCTTCCATGCCTTGGTCTTTCTGGAGACCAGCTCCCATCCTGAAGCTATCCAGGGGCCCCCAGCCACCAGTCAGCTCAGCCCACAAAAGGCACTCATCACTTTGGATATCCCAAGGGCTTTATGTGCCAAGAATTGGGGACAAAGACCAAAGGTATGTATTTCTTATTGTATCACACCCTCCATCCTATCTACGGACAGCATCTAGTTCCTCTTTCTGCTTCTTCCCAGAGTGTACTGGATTTGGGACAAACCCAGAATGAATCCACAGAGCAGGGGGGCTCACTGCTGGAACTTGTCATCTCATCATTCTTGGGAATGGTATTCATTTTGCTGTTGGTCACTACTCCCCCACCCCTTTTCATTCCTTCTCCACAACAGTGCTAATATGAGGCTTTTTTGACTAACAGATATTTATGAAGTTTCAGAGGATAACTACAGCAAAAGCAGAAAATGACCTCAAATGATAACGCTCTCCCTGTACGTTTTCCCGTCACCCTCGTGAGAGGGAGTTTCTCCCTCCATCAGCAAGCTCTGCCCGCCCTGTGCACCACCCTGCCACCCCTACCTTCTTTCTTCTGGAGTCCATTTCCCTTCCTCATAGCCCTGCCTGACAACTTCAGACTTTCTTGAGACTTTATCGTGTAGAGTATTTTGTCTAAACATTTTCCATATAGACTCTGCCCAGGCAACTTTGCATTTCAAAACCAGATGGGCCCCTTCTGGGTTTTTCCAGAAGGTTAAACTCTGCAAATTTCCATGAGATCTTTACAGTAACCGCAATTCATTAGGTTATGCTAGTTTTGTTTATGGAGAGACAGGTGGTGTAAGTCTCATTACGAGCCAAGCTCTGTTGTATTAACAATTCTCAGGTAACAAACAGACTTTTGTCCTGGAATGTTGTCTATCTTCCAACAATTATGATCTAACAGCTATTATTCCAAAAATTAAGATCTATTTGCAGAATAGCACAGTGGTTAAGATCATGGGTGCCCACTCTGACATTTACTGTGTGACCTAAGGTGAATTTCTTTCTTGTTCTCACACTGAATTATCCCATTCTTAAAGAGAATTCTGTCATAATAATACCATCTACCTCTTAGGTAGGATTAAAATGAACGGTCAAAAGTTACTAATATGCATGGTCTATAGTATGTGATCAATAAATAGCACTTATTTTGTTTATTAATATTGTATAAGAATCCAAGGAATCTGAGGTAATAAGAGATTTATACCTCCGTAATGTAGTGTATCTTTTAGAAATGCTTTTGGTTGTAGATAACAGAAAATTTGACCTATGGTAGCTCCCAACGATTAAGAGTTTATTTAACTTACAGAATCCAATTGGAGATTGGCAATTTGGGGTTGATACTGTTCTTCAATGTCATGAAGGACCCAGACTCCTTCCTACTCTGCCCTGCTCAGGGTGAGGTTTCACTCTCAGGCTTGTTGGATTCGTGGTTACAGGATGACTGCTGTGCCACTAGACCTCACAACCACATTCCAGACCTGAAGAAAAGCAAAAGATGAAGGGTTAAAAGCTTTTTCATACTAAGGGTTTGCCTTTTATTTCAGGAAGGGATGCCCTTCCCAGGGAAGTCAAGTATTTACCTTCTCTGCCTTCATAGAAAAGCAAAGCAAGGCAAAAGTAGGGAGTGAATGTTAATCCAACCTCTATCATCTGGACAGGGAGCTAGTATAATTTGGAGGGCTTCTGTGGAGGTCAGCTTCTATGGAGGTGGCATCCTTTCCCCCACCTCAGGGACCTGGGAAAACCAGAGCAGCAGGATGTGGGCACATGCGGAAGCATTTTACTTCCAGCCAAGCCCTTGGGAGAGAAAGAGAGACTCTTCTTTTTTCTTTCATAACACTTATCAAATGGCTGCTGTGTAGCTGCAACTACACAGTTGAATAATATTGGCACAACCATTGCCCTCAAGGCTGGAGGAACACCTACTTCTCACACCGTGTGGTATTCCATCCATAGAGAGATGCACAGGATGGATTCCATCCATAGAGAGATACTACGGGGGAAACACAGAGGAGGGAGTGTTTGGCTCAGATTGGAGAATTAGGGAAAGCTGCCCAGAGGAGGTGACACTGGAGCTATGTTATGAAAGGTGACAAAGACTTGAGAAGGTGAACAAGGAGGTGGCACAGCATTATGGGTAGAGAAAACATGTGCAAAGACCTGGAGTAGAAAGACCACACGGATGACTCAAAGTACCCTGGGAGTTTGTTAGGACTGGAGCTTAGGGTCTATGTTGGGGCCTAAAGAGAATAGGACTAGAGAGCTAGGCAGAGGCAGGCTCAAGGAAGCCTTGTTTGCCAAATGAAGAAATTTACCGAGGGACTTCAAGTAGGGGAATACCTTTAAATTGGCTTTCACAGGCAATGTGCAGGATGACTGCAGGAAGGCAGATGAGATCAGAGGCAGAAGAATTAGAAGGTAAGTGAAAGGTTCAGGGAGAAACAATGACTAAGCCAGTGTGGTTTTTGGAGGGCATCTGGTGGTCTGGGAGATGCTGAGGAAGTAAAATCAATAGGACTTGGTAACTGATTGGATCTGTGTGTTAATGAGAAACCGAGGATGACCCCATGTTTCTGTCTCAGACAACCGGGTGGCTCATGATGAGATGGGGGATACTGGAGAGGAGCGAGGGAATTTTTTAGGAAAGATGATGGGTTTGACTTTGGACTAGTTGAGTTTGAGGTGTTTGTGGAACAATTAAATTCTTTATGCCCATTCCAATGCTTGCTTGCTTTAGTATTTTATTTTCTATAGAAATGGCCTTAAATATGACAACCTGTCTTTTGACATAGTAGACATTAAGTAGGTTTTAAATAAAATTTAATTTTGAGGAGCTATATTCTCCAGTCAAGAGAAATAATTTAATAGCTTAGCATCTTAGGTTAGAATTTATAACATTTAAAAGTAATATATCATAACAAGCTGCTAAATTTTAATAACAGTTAAAATTTTTTACTGAGGACAAATTTCGTAACTAAACAATTGCTACAAAACAATTAGTAGATTCTAGTTTATTTCCATACAATAGTTATGTTTGTGAATTATAAATGTTAAATAACTGTTAGTTGTTATACAACGATTGTGGATATAAATTGTGAACTCAGCAATATTATTCTGATATGATAAAATGACAAATGATATGAACTCAATATAAAATACCAAATGTAACCGGTATACTAATATCAAGAGAGGATTGGTTATTAATTTTAAGATAATAACTGATTAGTCCATCCTTCATGAAAGGAACAGCTCATGCAGAAACTCAGGTTACTTCAGTTATTGATAGATCAACAAGGTCATTTCTCCTCTCTAATAAGTTAAAGTGGTATCATTTATATTTACCCTGTTAGAACAAGACACTTCACTTCCATTTTCTGGAAAAATTTTATACTGAATGTACAAAAATGCCCACATTTGGAAGAAAAAAGGTATCATAAAAACACACATACACAAAAATCAGAAGAATACAGCTGTCTGATGCCAATGCTGTGTGGTGATCTCACGAAGTATACAACCTAAACACACGTGCATGGTGGCCCTGAGCATGTGGATATTGAGGAAACGTGGAAGACTAGGTGATGTGAGGGAGGGTTAGGGAAGACCAGCCACAGCCTGCAGGAGTGCCCTGAGTTGGCATCATGAGCTTTACTCAGGAGGTTATTTTCACTTACTCCCTAAGGCAGCCACAAAGGACATTTTAGCCTCCCTTTCACCAAATTCTTTTTTTTTTTTTTTTTTTAGCGGTACGCGGGCCTCTCACTGTTGTGGCCTCTCCCGTTGGGGAGCACAGGCTCCGGACGCGCAGGCTCAGCGGCCACGGCTCACGGGCCCAGCCGCTCCGCGGCATGTGGGATCCTCCCGGACCGGGGCACGAACCCGTGTCCCCTGCATCGGCAGGCGGACTCTCAACCACTGCGCCACCAGGGAAGCCCTCACCAAATTCTTTAAAGGGACAAGTTGAGGGGCTTCAGTAAGAATGCTTAGTGTAGACATCTGCGTGGCTCGGGTGCACCCAATAGGAACAATGCTACCAGGAGCCCTGCCAGGCACTTTGGGGGCAGCAGGTTTGCAGAAGTACCGCTTGTAGGCCCACCCTGCAGGGAGCAGCTAGGAAGGGACCTGGTGGTTAAGGAAAGGGGCACGCCAGTCCAAACTCCTGGAAGACGCCTGGGTAGATGGGTGAGAACATCCTGTGGGCTCTGATCCAGCCCGACCATATGAGTCATTCAGAAAAGCAGCTCTGGGGATGAGTCCAGAGGTAAAAAGGAGGAGGAGATATTCTGAAGGTCGAAGAATAGGCTTTCCTGTCTTCCTCTTTTTCTTCTTCTTCTTTTTTTGTTTTCATTTTCCCTTGCATTATTTCCTTTAAAGGAAATCTAGGAAATGGGAGTTTAATGTGCAGATTTTGTGCAGATCGAAGTGGAAAAGTCCTATCCCAGAAGAAGTTTATCAGGGCTAAAAGACATACAGGATGTGGCTTTTATATGTGTAGGGATTTGTCCTGGGGATGTCAGGTCTTGGCACGTATACCCACTCGGGGTGACTGAGCCAGTGAGTAGTTCCTACTTGCAAAGAACAATTCTGGGGAACTGCATGGAAGAACTTTCTATAACAAGGACATGAAATGACAGGATGGCTGAATTGAGTGAATTTGCAGCATTCAACACCCAGGGAGAATTGGATGGAGGCTTGTGATTGGTTTAAGATTGATGAGAACACTGGGGGGACTTCTGCCATTTTCCTTTTATGTCTCAACCCTGAGTGTATCAGACTGTTCAATAAAAGGGACCATGGATTTAGAGCTAGGCTTAATCACGGTCCTTTGAAGGTGAGCAACGTTGTAGAAGCTAATGTTTCCGATGCCTTTCGGGTACTGCTTCGCGTCCTCTTAGCTTCAACTCTGGTTTCAGTAATGGCTGAAACAGATAGTTTTCTGTGGGCTTGGGCTCATTTCTTGCTGACAGCATCTCACCCTGAGCATAAACTCTGTGTCTTTTATTTTCTGCCTAAGGCTTCTCCAGTGTAATAGTACAGGATGACAGTAGGTCTTTGCCCTGCACGCATGACTGTGAAACCCACTGGATGGAAGGAGCAGGCTTCTTGAATTGCCTCGTGGAAGACTGCCTGCTGAATGTATGATTGGTCTGTGATATGAGTGGGAAACGACACCTCTAATATGATAAGCCTCTGGGACTTGGGGGATCTTGGGATAAGTGTCAGCATACCCTGAATAATACACTAACTGTACAGCTCTGAGGAGAGCCACTCACATAACTAGGACCTTGTGCAGTGCGCAGCCTGCATGTCTGCACAGTGACCCTACTTGCCCCTACAAGAGAGAAGCCACTTTCCCTACATCTCTTGCAGTTAGATATGCGACTGAATCTCTACCCATCAGACACATGTGTCAGAGTGGGACTTTGATTGGGAAGTGAGCAATGGGAGGTGCAAGCACCATTTTTCTGGTAATAATGGTGGTTGAGACATCTAGTACAGGGGCAATAGTGGCAGCAGCTTTGGCATCTAATGCACAGGACAAATGTGATCTGCAGGGTCTTTGCTGGTGTAGTACCGTAGCATGGTTTGGGCATTGTTCCTGGCTGTGTACCCTCCAAGCCTGACTCTGATACTCCCTCAAATTTTGTAACCTACCTAAGACTCTTCATTAAATTAATTTTCTGCTTGAATAAGGCAAGAATTTTATAGGACAAATATCTGTGTCCCCTCCCCCCAAATTCTTATTTTGAATCCCTAAACCCAATGTGATGGTATTAGGGAATGGGGTTTGGGGGGAGATAATTAGGTTTAGATGAGGTCATGAGGGTGGGGCCCCCATGATGGGATTAGTGCCCTTGTAAGAAGAGGAAGAGGCATCAGAGCTCCCTCCCTGATATGTGAAGACACAGTGAGAAGGTGGCCATCTGTAAGCCAGGAAGAGAGTATTCATCAGGAACCAAATAGGCTGGCACTTTGATCTTATACTTCCCAGCCTCCAGAGCTGTGAGGAAATGTCTGTTGTTTAATTGCCATGCATGGCATTTTGTTTTGGCAACCCAAGCTGCCTAATGCACTAGGTAAATTGGCATATTAATTAGGATATAGGATTAATTCAGCATCTAAAACAAAGACCTCATCTCTTCCAGTGAACTTCAGGAACAGTGGAGTCTGTGGGAAGGAGAAGGAAGAAAGGGCACCAGCCCTTTTCCCAGATGGAAGGTTTGACTGTGGCCAGTATTGCCGTCACGGCACTGGTGGTTGGAGAAGGTGCCATCTGTGGTGGCAGTTCAGCTCTGGCCTTCTCCCAAGAAAGCTACATCAGTGCCATAGCTCCCTCTGAAACTAGAAAAGATAATGCCACTTTAAAACCCTTTTTTCTGTTCTCCCCAAAACAATGACTTTGATTTTATATGAAAAGATATACATTTATAAAACTGAGGAATTTGGGGATGAATTTTCACTTGAGCATAAGGGTTAAAACTCTAAGTTCTAGAGATAGACTCCCTGAGTTTGAGGCCTGGTTCTATCACTTCCTAGTCTTGTGACTCTGGGTAGGTCATCCTATCCCTCTGTGCCTCAGTTTCCCTATCTGCAACATGGGGATGATAACAGTGTTTATCTCAAGGCCATGCAAACAAAATGAATTGTGTAGATAAACCATTTAAAGCAGAGTAAGCATCCATAAGTACTATTATTATTATCATTGTCATTTAAATAATGGGCTCCTTTATAATGTTTGAAATATTTTATTATGGGGTATAAATGAAGGATCCCTGGACTTGGGTTCAGAATCAATGAGTTTTGATCCCAGTTTTCCGTTATTCCCACAAGATGCCTTGAACATGTTGCTTAACCTCTCTGGGCCTGAGCTTCCGCACTTATAAAATGGGATAAGGGAATTCCCTGGTGGTCCAGTGGTTAAGACTCTGTGCTTCCACTGCAGGGGACAGGGGCTCAAACCCTGGTCAGGGAACAAAGATCCTGTGAGCCGCACTCAGTGTGGCCAAAAAAAAGGCATAAGATGATATCTGAGTACTCTTTCAATGCAAATAGTATTTGCCCATTTTTATGACTTCTGCTAAAACTTAGAGCTACCCTAAGAAACTTGTCCTAGTACTGGGCCTACAGTAGTAGTATCTACACACACACTCGCACACACCTTATTGAGGGATCTACTTTACACACCCCTAGGCTGATGCAGAACCATTGAGCAAAGTGGGAATTGTATGTACTCTTTTTCAGCTCACAGTGATACCACACTGCAGAAAATAACTAGAGTTGTGTGGCTTAAGACACACAGGCACAAACAAACAAACCCAACATCTTACAAAGAAGACGTTTCAATATGAGTCCATAATATTTTGACAAATCTTCCAGCCTGACCATTTTGATATCGATTCATTTTGAAAAGCTAACACTATGAAGAAGAAGAAGAAGGAAAAGAAGGAGGAGGGGAAGAAGGAGAAGAAAAAGTTGATATGAAACATACACGTTTTGAAAAAAATTACCATCATAGTTTGAATACTTCTTGAGAGACAAGCCTGAATCAAATACTTGAAGGAAGGGTGATTCCAGGAAAAAGAAAGGAAGAAGTGGAGAGAAGTAGACCAGGAAAGAGGGAAAGCTGATATATGGGTGAGTTATCCAGGTGATGGGGGTTCAATTCCACTTGCCCCTGAGTAGGGTACCTCCCAGAATTATCTCTCTGCAGGTTAAGACTTGGGGCATCATCCACCACCAGCTTTGTCAACCTCCATGGGTTGGGGGTCACCCTAGGAGTGTTAATTGCCCTGTGTGTCCAGGCCCTGTCTTCATGAGGTCCAAGTGGGCTCCTTAGAGTTCAAAGAAATACTTGAGGCAGGTCGTGGAGACAGGAGGTGAAGGCTCGGAGTGGGCTCCTTAGGTGTGGGTCTAAACTAGTAGGAACTGCCTACTGCAGGTGTGACCAAAATCAGAGCTGAGTCAAGGGGGGTGGAACACAGGACACCCAAAGAGATTCTACAATTTCCTGTTAATATGGGCATCTAATGTCTCACTCTGCCTGGACACGAATTTTTCTTGAGCTTCTTTCCATCATTGTTGGGCCTCTTACTGAGCTTTTGTAGCTCTTTGAATCAGAGGCTCTTCAGTGTCGGTATATGAAGGAAGTTGTAGGTTAGGTAACATCCCCGAAGGGTCTAGCACAGTGCCTGGCTTATAGTTGGCAGTGTAACAAAGTTAATTATTTACGTTTGATATTTTCAAGTCCAAAAGATTTAAGTACCTTTCATGACTCCTTTTATCATTTACAGAGATTCAGAATTGCTCCTTTGATAGTGAAAGCTCCCTTTGGGGCACATACAGTTAAAAATACTTTTGGCTGCAAGTAATATAATATTGATACCAACAAATAGTAGTTCAAGCTAGAAAGCATGTAATTATAGCACTAAACAAGAAGTCGGGATAGGCATTTCCATGTTTGGTGCAGCAGCTCAACAGTATCTTCAAGGACACTTCCTACTGTCATTTTGCTCTAGCCTAAGCGTGTTACTTTTTCATGCTAAGCTGTGCTGCTTCATGGTTGCCAGGTGACATAACAGCTCCAGATACTGTGATTACATTTGAAGATAGGAAACAAGTGGAAGAGGTGAGGGCAGAATGACAATTTTTCTTTTTCTTTTTAGGGAGTTAAAATATATTTCCTATAGTCCCTGCTCCCCCAAGGAGATTTCTGTCACAAACCTTTGGCCAGAACTGGGTTTTTAGCTACCCTGCCTTCAAGGTATGTTGGCAAAACAAGTTTCTGAGGTTTTCATCCTCTCTAGTTTATAGTAGGTGAAGGACAAACAGGCAGGGGATGCTTTGGAACTATACAACCAACAGCATCTGTTACAGCATGGATACTGGACAGAGGGGAAAAAAAAAGTAGCTTTCCACTTGTCTGAACATTTCCACCAGTTAAATGGCTGGTGATATGAGGAATTCTTTTAAATTGCATTTTGGGTTATACTTTTAGGACTGAAATGTTTATATTTATTATATTTTAGGCATATGCTATAAGAAAATCACACATACATTCCCCTGATAATAAAAAATATTGACAGCAACATCTCATTTGTTTTCTTCCTGGTGTTTATGCTACTGAAAGTCAACTTCCAGGCAGGGTGCAAGTTGGGAAATCTAGCCACCTCATGACCTTCACGTCTGACCTCCTACCCCATTCTCCTAAGTGCTGTCCAGGTATGAACAACATCTTGAGAAAAGGGAGTGCTGAGTTTCACCTTCTTCCGAGAATGATAAGCACACTTCAGGGTGGCCACGCTCGTTAGGGCTGCATATTTTGGGAGAAGTGTTTCCCTCTTCACATGAACGGGGGTGGGATATTCAGTCACGTCATGTCATGTCAACATGTCAATGTAGGGTCAACAGGAGAAGACCTACAAAATCTTAAAGAGAAGGAGTCAGACGGCCTGGGACTGAATCCTCGATCAGTCACTACCCTGGTCAACTTTCGTACCCTCTTTATATATTCATTTCTTTATATGTCAAATAAAGGTGATATCTATCATGTTCCTGGCACACATTAGGTACTTCCTATTCCCTTCATTTTAGGAAAATTCTATGTCTAAAATTCAGATTCTAGTTCAACACAGTTATTTTACAAGCAAAAATGTTGAAGAAAAATGTAGCCATTAGCTAACTGGCAGGAAGAGTATTCACTAAGTGTCCGAATTTTGACTGGAGCTCAACTGTCCTGACGTTGGACTGTCAATCCTTCCAGGAATCACTGGTTGATCGCTTGTGATGCTAAGCTTAATCATTAGAGTAACAGACTTTCTTTTGTGGGAATTTCATCTTTCATAAATTATTCAGTTTCTCATTTAGTCCGATGACATGGTCTGATTTCACAGCTATGGAGTGAAGAGGTTGGTGGTTTGCTCCAGAGCATAGAACTCGCTTTCCCTTCGAATGAACCTGAGGATCGAGTAAAAGAAAACATGTGAGTAAATTTCTATACCAGGCCAGTAATAAGAATGCTGCTGTCTATAATATCCCATCAACGGCACTGACGGCATTATTTTCCATTATACATGTAGCAAGTGGTAATTAGAAAATTGGAAACTATGAAAATGTGTAAGGAAGAAAAATAAACAAGAACGCCACCATCAAAATAACATTATTCTCAGCTCTGGTAAGTTTCTTTCTGTTCCATTTTCCATTGAAAGATCTGACTGCACACATTTGAAAATATAATTTTATATCTTGCCATTTACCGTTGATATTATAACGTAAGCATTTCATGTTATTTTATAGTCTTCTTGACGCTTCTTATGGAAAGGCTGCATATTTTATTGAGAATGGCCGTTTATTTAACCGTTCTTTCTGGTAACCACTTGGGTCATTTCCAACTTTCTGCTATTACGACAGAATTGTAGTAAACAGCTTTCTGGGTAAAGGTTTTCTGTATTAAAGATTACTGGACTAAAGAATATGAACAATGCTTGTGACACACAGTAACTCTCTAGAAGGATCACACTCTATTAGATATAAACTGTCATTTAAAACTTCTGGTTTATTAATTTTAAATTTATTATACCTATTTATATTTAAAATGAGACAGAAGCATTAAAAAATTACAGAAGTAATATGTGATGCTTGTAAAAATCTACATGATGCAGAGATAAATACGGTTGAAAATGAAATTACCCCATAATGTCATTTCCTAGAGTAATTACTGTCTATAGTTTGTTGTACATTCTTCCAGATTTTGTGATATGCACATACTGACATTTACTGCTGTTATCATTAGTATTAGAAACACACACAGCGTTTTGCATCTTTCTTTTTTCATTTATTGGTAGACGTTAAAAATCTTGTCACATTGGCACGTGTAGATCTACTTCATTCTTTTTCATAGCTTCATGGTAGGAACATAACACAGTTTCTGTAACTCCGTTCCTTTGATAGACTTTTGGTTTAGCTTCAAGTTTTCTCCTCTGGCAAACAAAGCTGCCATGAGAGTTCTTGACTCTATGGTTTATTTTTAATGAGCATTTACTGCTGTGAAAATGTGACTTTGAAAATAATTGTTGGCAAGATCATTCTCTCTCTGTGTGCTGAAACATACAATATTTAAATGTCATTTAAATTTTAAAACTTGAATTGAGTCATTTCCATGAAAACCAGGTTAAAATCACAGTGATCTTTTTCTGTCATAGAGGAATGAATTCTCTTGCTCCAGATGGGACATAAAGCTCCTTAAATTGAAATTCATTGCACGGGGGCTCTGATGGCCCTTAACAGATGGAAGTACAATCTCATTTGGATGCTTATGTAATTCAGTGATGATCATGGAAGCTGTCGGATAGCCTCAGACAGGAGGGCAGAGTCAGGCTCTGTGGCAAAGGCAGGTGAAGAGGCTGTGTGTATTTATTTGCCAGTGTCAGTAAGACTAGAATCTGAGATCTGAGCAGCATAACATGGTCTGGTCGAACGACTAACCTTGGGATCTCAGAAATCGAGCATTTGGATACCAGTGGGAATTCAAAGTTTCTTGTTAAACGACCTTGGGAGGATCATTCCATCTCTCTGAAGGCCTCATTTTCACTAGTATGCCAGATAAGGCCTCTAGGAGGAGGGTATGATATTAATATTTATTCATAGATATTTATTGAGCTGTATGTGCCAAGAACTAAGTACCAGGGATAGAGTTGCAAACAAAAGAGATAATCTATTTTCTTTTTCCCCTAAAGGTGGGGCTGTTGCCTTCCTCAGCTGCAAGTAATCAACGATTCTACTTGAAGTTAGTCAACATACCCCACCAAAGTTTAGCCTTTATGCATTACATCTTCTTGGTAATGTAGGCTAAACCACAGCAAACTTACTAGCTAAAACAAACGACCTCATCTGCACTCATCCATCCAACAAGACACCATTTCTCCTGCCTTGTATCATGCCTGCATTGCTAAAGTTAGCACTCATATTTTCAACACACACTAAAATCCCTCCCTCCCTCCTTCCTTCCTGCCTTCCTTCTTTCCTCCCTCCCTCCCTTCCTTTGTCCTTCCTTTTACCTGTAACGGTGCCTAGAATAAGCACCTAGAACAGTGATTGTTACATAGAAGTTGCAAAATAAATTTTTGTTGGCTAGGTATCTAAAAATATTTGTGGTCTAAACTTTAGGCATTTGGAATACCTTTGGAGGATACATGTATAAAATACTACTTCTGCTTTCAAATGTCTCATATCTACTTAGGAGATGGCACATCAACCAGTAATATGGTGGATGCTTCAGGAATTGTGTGCGCAGCGTGTCTTCCTCCATCGCCCAATTAAAGTCGCCATTTCCCGTTTTCTTGTTCTAGTCACCTACCCTAGACTTTTTAATTTGCCTAAAATCAGCAGACCAGACAAGCCAAAACTTTTTTTGTTTCTGTTTTTGGTGAATCAGAGGTTACATTTCCTGTCCTTTTCAAGGATGTCTTTGGAGGCGGAACTGGTAAATGTTTTATACTTATTTGAAAAGCTGGTATAAATATTTCAGGTCACAAGTGAGCTTTTCACGTTAAAGCCCATTCTTCTGTTTCTGTATGCGTAAGTTTTTAGCTGTGGAGTGAAAGTACTATTTTAAAATAATTGTGTGTCAGGGGGATGGGTTGGGAGAGTGGGATTGACATATACATACTACTATATGTAAGGGTAGATAACTAATAGGGACCTCCTGTGTAGCTCGGGGAGTTCTTCTCAGTACTCTATAATGACCTGTATGGGAGGGGAATGTAAAGAAGAGTGGATATATGTGTATGTGTGACCAATTCACTTTGCTGTACAGTAGAAACTAATACAACATTGTAGATGAACTATACTCCAATAAAAATTGAAAAAAAAAAAGAAGCCTCACTAATACGATGGCATATAAAATCATCAATTCTAGAACTTGGAATTTCAGATCATTCTGATCTTAACCCAGTGTCTTTCCAAACTGAATATTGGCTAAGACTGGGCCATACTAATGAATAACACTTTCTCCTTATCTAGAAGTGAGTTGTAAGAACCAGTGCAATCGTGCTGTTCCACCCACATGCATGCTTATCCCATAGTTCCTGCACAATATTTTTTTTCAAAAGACATGGAGAATGTTGTAGTATAATAGAGAAAATAGAGCATTCTCAAGTGACCGGTTTATTCATTTTAGGAGAGTGTATGTATAATGAAATGGATTTTTGCTCAGAAATGAAAAGGGTCCTCTCTGCTATTGTCAAACATGTTTTTATAAAGTCCTATTTTACATTTTATTTTGGTACTTTTGGTATTTTGAGTACCTTATTGTCAGGTCTTCATTGGTAAACCCCTTCCCTATGACAGTTCAGTGTGTACTCAATTTTGGAGCATGGAAAATACATGTACTTGTTTTGTACCTGTAGTTTGGATATATAATTGACATCTTTGTGCTTTGGTGTTTCAACACTTCTAAGGCTGTGATGAGGAGTCACATTTACAATGATCAATATATTCTCTACAATGAATATGCTCCCTTAATTAAATCATGATGCTGGAAAAACACGCACACACACACACACACACACACACACAATAATTGTGAAGAGCCTAATTCCATGGTAACCATGACAAATGGACTTTTGCTATAATAGGTTTTGATGAGCTTATTTTCCATCAGAACAATGACATTTTGTTATTAAAAAATCCCTTAACCTAATTTGATCTCTGCTTTTCAGCTTGCTCTCTGTTAAAGGCTTTTGTGGGCTAGAGAAATCAGAATCAATTTATTTTTCAAACCGATAGCATAACCTGTGAATCACTGTTCTCAGGAAGACTTGGTGATATTTGTTGTAGAGTTGGTAGAGAAAAATCAACAAATAAGCAAAAAAAATCTTTGGTACTTTCCATAGAATTTCATTTGAATGTGCAGTAATGGATGTGAGAAATTTTCATTTCCCCTTAAGTCACTTTTAATGTCCTACCCATAGATGGCAGCAAGTGACTAGACTGCTGGGCCTTCTAGCCCCTTCTATCAGACCCCTGGGTTGTAAAACCCTGGTAAAGGAAAGAACGTGGAAGATGACAGATTACCTCTCTGATGGATGTTTCATTTAGTTGTCTGAGATGCGGTTCTTCTCTTCAGAGCTGGAGAACTCTGTTCTGATTTGATTCTTCTTCTGAGGCTTCGGAGAAGAACCCCAGCAGCATTGAAACAGGGGTCAAGGCCAAATAAGGAGGATCGAGCCTGAACAGGGAGGGCTGAGGCCATGCAGGGAGGGCACGTGGTTGAGGGCTTCCCTGGATTGCCCAGTGCCTCTGCCTCCTGCCTTGACTCATTCAAGTCAAGCCTTACAAATTGGAGGTGCTCTGACAATTCAGCCTCGTCCATTTGGTCCCTGCGGGCCTGGAGTCCCTCTTTCTAATTTCCCAACCTCTCAGCAAATTGTATTCTTAGGCAGCGCCTATCTGAGTCCTGATGTGCACTGCTGGCCCCAGGAGGTTGGAGAGTCAACATACAGATGATTTTAGACAGAATAATTTAAAGTCAGCATAAACTGATTGGTAGGTATATGCCTTTTATTCCGTGCTTATTATTTTTCTAGTACTATGTATACAACTTCTCATTTACTACTCATAAGGGCTCTATAAATTAGAGATTATGAATTTCATTTGACCAATGCAGGAGTGGAAGTAAATTAACTTGTTCAAGTTTGTAAATCTGGTTTAAACTGCTTTGGCTAGTTTAAGGAGGCCCCTTCTTGAGATGTGGGAAGACTTTGACCTTCTCAGTTAGTATGTACAGATTACTTCCACGTGCATCGTGAAAGATATAAATGTTCCATATCTTTGAAGACTTTACAGTGGGAAGGCTTACACACATCAAAATGACATCAAGGCAACAGAATTTGAGAAAACCCAAATTATGGTAAGTGGGGTCCTTGGAAGATACTGGAATAAAAGAGTTTTCATAGATACGAAAGGGGCCTGGGTAGAAATGTAAGCTAAGTAGGAGGCATATTGAACTCAAGATGAGCTATCCTATTCTTTCAGTTTCCCTTGATTGGTATAACATTAAACACACGGCTAGTGTCCTCACCTGGCAAGGGTCAAATTGTATGAACTGGATCTTCTCAAACTCTCTTGGGAACCTAGGACCTGGATCTGCTCTCAGAATATCTCAGATATGTTTCCTGAAGCATGAGCGAGAGGTATTTTATAAAAATCCAAGGCTTGCAAATGGCCAATAAGCACATACAAAGATGTCAACAACATTAGTTATTAGAGAAATGCAAATCAAGACCACAATGAAATACTACTTCCCACCCATTAAGGATGGCTAGAATCAAAAAGTCAGAAAACAACAAATGTTGGTAGAGATGAGAAGAAATTGGAATGCTTATGCACCGCTGGTGGGAGTGAAAAATGGTGCAGCCACTGTGGAAAACAGTCTGGCGGTTCTGATTAAACAGAGTTACAAAAGGACCTAGCAATTCCACTCCTTGGTTTATACCCAAGGGAAATGAAAATGTATGTCCACACAAAAACTTGTACGTGATTGTTCATAGAAGCATTGCTCATAATAGTGAAAATGTGGAAACAACCCAAATGTCCATTAATTGATACATGGATATAGCCATACAATGGGATATTACTCAGCAATAACAAGGAATGAAGCACTGATATATGTTACAACATAGATGGACCTTGAAAACACTGTGTGCCAAGTGAAAGAAGCCAGTTACAAAAGACAACGTATTGTATGCTTCCATTTATATGAGATGGCAGAATAGGCAAATCTATGGAGACAGAAGTAGATTAGTGGTTGCCTAGGGTTGGGGGGTGGGATGTGAGGGGATAGGATGATAGCTAAAGAGCATGGGGTTTCTTTCTGGGGTCATAAAAATGTTCTAAAATTGAGTGTCATGGAGATTGCACAACTCTAAGTATACTGAATCATACATTTGAAGTGGGTGAATTGTATGTATGTGGATTATATCTCAATAAAACTGTTAAAGAGAAAAAAAGAGAATCCGTAGTCTGCTACAGCTACTTCCTTAGAACTTTGTCAGGTACTCTGCTAAGCGCTTTACATATGTTAATTTTTGTGATCTTCACAACAATCTCATGAGGTGGGGACTTTAATCTTCCCTATTTTACAGGCAGGGAAACCTAACCGTAGACACGGGGGGATTGAAGGATGCTGCCCAAGGTTATTTAGCTTTCAAGAGGCTGAGTTAGAGTCTTTTGGGTAGAACTAGGAATCTCTGCTCTTAATCATAGGTCATGCTGCCTGTGAGAGAGGAAATCACCTGGTTAAACCCCTCCTCATTTAATATACAGGAAGAAAGAGCACACGTAGGGTGGAGCTGATACAGATGCCTCATCTACTGCTCCCCATCTGGGACTCTTCATTGAATCCTGTCACCGACGCGCAGAAGGTTTAGCAAGGACAAAGTCCTAGCCATTGGCGGACACAGGAAGACAGTTTTCTCTTAAACTCTATTTTTATTATTTTTGAATCTGGGAGGAGAGGTAGGTCAGAATGCATAGATGGTGTTGGAGGAGTATTAAAAAGAACATGATGGAGCAGGCAATAAAATTGGTTGGGGATTTGGGATTTATGAGTGGTAAAGTGAAATAATATGCAAGCATGTCCATGAAATAGTGCCTGTTTCATTCTTCAATATGTATTATCAGAGGATTTCAAGGCAACTAAATTTGCAGAAAGATCTTGCCTGAAGTTAGAGTGATTCTTTTTTGTAGGAGAAACTATTAGGTATTCCACATTCCACTTCTGCTTCACTGTTAAGTCTAGTGAGAAAGTGGGTGGCTAGCAGCAGGCTATGGAGAAAGATGGGGGAGCAGAGACAAACCTTGACATCCTAGTAAGTGACTTAAAGTCAGAGTACCAATGAAAGCCTTCGGAATTAGCGTATGATCGAATTCCCCGTCACTGTTCCTCCTCCTAGCTATCTTTCATGCATCATTCTCTTATTTACCTAAATCAGCCTTCTATAGCAGACCTCCGACAGCTCTCGTGCTCCTCCTGTCTCTTTATATGGGCAGTCATTTGGTCCAAGGTCTTCTGAGATTTCTTTGAGCCTGAACTACCTTTCTGTTCCCTGGCATTTTCATCTGCCTTCTTGAATTGTTCAATTGCTCTGTTTGTTCCCATTGCTGTCTCCTGAACGGCTCAAAATGGAGCTGAGCTTCAAAGAACACTCTGATACTTGTAGTCTTACATTAGATTTGTAACTGTGAAGGTTTCCCTTGGGGGGAATTTCTATGTCTGTGGGCAGCATTAGATTGCAACACGGTCAGAAGAACACGGCAGTGGATCTGTGAATCCAAGACACGAGGGAAGAGCCATCCCTGCAAGAATAAAGGAAATAAATTTGAGGTGAGCCAGAACAACCATAAAAGGAAGGCTGTAAGGAAGCATCCTGAGAAGCAGTGATAGAAGATAAATGGCAGCTGTAGTCAGGCTAGCAGGAAGTGACAAAGGTTGGGTGACTCAGTTTGAATGAAAGCTCTCAGTTATGGACAGATGGAGAGGAATTTCCCCACAGGTCGGGATAAGCCTCCGGGGCCCAGTAATTATACACAGCCACTATTTAATTTAGCAATGAGCGTGAAAAGAATAAATAGTGATAGCCTTTCGGCTTAATTTAAGTAAACATAAGATAAGTGTTTTCAGTAACCCCGTATAAACATATCCAGGACAATGAAACGAACTATAGCTTAAATCAAGAAGACAGCCTTGGTCTTGTAGATTCAGCCCTTTATCATCATCCTTTTTGATGATGATGATAATAGTAACAACCATAACAGTGGGCTATTATTATTATTTGATTTGGTTTGGATTAATCTGTATGGAAAGTCCTTCATTCACTCTTATCCGTACTGATTTATTGCCCATAAAGTACCTTCTCAATATTGAACTAGATGAAGAGCAGTGTACAGCACTTAGCAGGTACAGTGGGCTGCCTGCCCAATAACCCTGTCCCCTTTTTCTTGCTCTCAGAACCTATTTCTTTTTTTTACCTGACAAAGTGCCCAGCTCCAGCGAATGATGTCATTGGTCTACACCGATCATGGCTTCAGAATTTCTCTTCAATGGTGATTGGCCCAGGGTGAGCATGTGACCCAATTCAGTCCACCAAAACTAAGGCTGCTGAGAAATTCTGGGAAAAAAATGTTCCTCCCTGATTAAAGGGAGGAACATGATGAAAAAGGCCTTTTGTCACATCCCATTTCTACCTATTGAAGGTAGTTGTGTGAAGACGTGACGTTTGCAGCCATGCTAGCCATTTGGGGACACTGGGACTTACCGGGAGAGGACAGCAAGGAGACACCAAGAGCCGATCCTTTGCAGATGTCATGAGAATTGCCTTCCTGCAGAACTGCCTTCCCCTAGACGTCTTGTTTTATGAAATAAACACAATTATTGGTACTACTTTGGGCCAGTTATTTCCTTCCTAGTAGTTGAAGGCATCCTTCCTGCTCTAAGTTGCTATGGTCTGAATGTTTGTGTTCCCCCCAAATTCCTATATTGAAACCTACTTCCCAATGTGATGGTATTAGGAGGTGGGGCCTTTGGGAGATGCTGAGGTCATGAGGGTGGCCCCTTCACGAACGGGATTCATGCTCTTATAGAAGAAACCCCAGAGAGATCCTTCCTCCTTCTGCCATGTGAGGTTAGAGCAACCAGATGGCCGTCTATGAACTGGGAGGTTGGCCCTCACCAAGATGACTCTGCTAGCACCTTGACCTTGGACCCTCCAGCTTCCAGAACTGTAAGCAATACATGTTCGTGGTTGAAGCCACTCAGTATATGGTATTTTTGTTATAGCAGCCCGAAAGGACTAAGACACAGGTACTTTAATGCAATTGATCATTTTGTTGCCACAAACGTGAAAACAGTCAAGACGAATATCTGGGACGTATGCCGTTTGTTTGGCCCAGTGTCCCCCGAGGCTGAACTGTCTTTCTGCTCCCTGGCATTTCAATCACTTTAATCCTCTGATTTTGCACACACGCATTCCAGTTTTACAAATAAAGTCCCTAAAGAGAAAACAAAACCAAATTAAAAGTTTGCTTAAGCAAATTGATCCTATAAAATCCTTTCCGAGGAAAAGCTGATGAAACAAATGTGTCTCTAGCGCTAGGGTGCTCAGGGCTAAGCAGGGCAAGAGTCCAAGAAGGAAAAAACCTCCAACAAAAGAAGCCCACGTGAGTAATTAGGGACGCAGGGAAGGAAGCTCAGATTGCAACTCCAAAGCTGGGCTTTTGTGCCTTCAGAGCAGTGGGATGAGTTAATTTCCAGGCCACGTTTTACAAATGGGCACCTCTTCAGTTTGCCTTCACTCAAAACCCCCAACAACAAACCACCACTTCCCACACGAAAGAGAAAAAACAAATCGTTGATGTGCACTCTTGTCTGACAACTAAACAAGATGCCACAGCAATGACCCTGATGGAAGTTATACCTAGGCTGGGAGTTCTGTGTGGGATGAAATACTTACCTAATTAATTCAACAAACAAACTGCCTATGGAGGGCAAGACACCAGGCTAGGGGGAAAGAAGCCATGCTAGGGGCTATGAGGGATTCAAAGAGAAGACACCAAGCTTTATGGTTCAGGAGTTTTTATTCCTGACATATGCAAATACCACCCTAGCACAAAATGCAAGGTAGTAAGCTCAACAAGAGAGATGCAAGGTCATGTGCTATGGGAGTTACTGGGTGATTCTATCCCACCAAAAGGATGAGAGATTGCTTCAGTGAAGGATGGGCATCTGAAGTGAGCTTTTGAAGGGTGGGTAATATTTGAACCTGGGGAAAGTTGGAGAAAAGGGCACTCTGAGCTGAATAAACCTGTCACTACAGATGGACAGTATGTTTTAGTTCAGCTGTGGCCCGAAGACAATGTAGTAGGCATTACAGTGGGAAAAGTAAGTTAGTGCCGGATCGCAGAGAGCAAAAGAGTTGGGCAACGTTGTCTTTCTGTAGGCAATGGGGGGTTAACAGAGTGTTCGGGAGCATAGCATGGCACGTTCGAAGCTGTGCTTGAGGAAGATGAGGCCAGAAACAATGAGTCACATGACACAACGTGAGGGGAGACTGAAGGTCACATGACCAGTTCAAAAGCTATTATGATATTTCAGATAAAATATAGTAAAGTCCTTACTAGAATTATGAGAATGAAAGTGAGTAGGAGGGGGGGTTTGAAATTTAAGTAAAAACATGGAATTGACAGAATGTGGCACATTGCCAGAAAGCAGAGAAAAAATGTTCACTGGGGGTTTCCTCTATAATGTGAGTTTCTGAAAGGACAGAGTACCTCTCAGCCAACAGGTTTTGTTTTCATGAAAATCAAACTGTTCTAATGAATGTCTTTCCTGTTAAATGAGTTAACTGAAGCCCCTTGTGATTCTGCGATCTCCGTCGGCCTACACAACAGGCAGCTTTGGAGGATTGCTGGCTCGCTGCCTTTCTCCGGCAAGCTGTCATTGAGGATGTTGACAATGGCGCTGGTCTTGGCGACACTGGATATCCATCCATGGGAACCTGGACTGGGACCAGCCAGCCTCTTAACTTCCAATATACTTCATTATTAATCACATTCTGCTTTAATATTTGCTCAGCTCTTTTGAAGGCAGTCTCAAAGAGAATGTCAAACAGCATTCCAGAAAGGATGTGTGTGTGTGGGGGGGGTGGGGGTGGGTGTGTTCACCTAGAAAATAAAGTCCCAGCTCTTCAGCTGGAAGAACTAGGGTCCCCTGAGGCTGTTAGTATTGAGAGTCACCAGGAAGTGGGAAATTCCATGAGGGAGGTGAGTTAGGCTCTGTGAGGTCCTGTTCACCAGGACAGAATTTTTCCAGGGCTAGATTTTACTATCCTGAGTTTTAATTTTACTAAAGAAAGGACTCTTCCTTACAAAAGTCCATACAATCTGGTCTTTGCTACTGTCCCAGTATCATTCCTGCCACTGGCCCATAAATACCTTGAATTTTGGCCACACTGAATCAAGGTCTCAGAATATGATACACTGGCTCAGCATCTTAGCGCCTTGCAGCTGTTGTTTCCCCTACCTGGAATGACCCCCTTCCTTTATTCAAGAGCCAATGGGAAAATTACCTTCTTGGTGGCCATCAAGACCCGAAGCCTGATCTGCAGACTGCTACAGAAGGCTCACCACCTGTGCTACGGTTACTCTCACCCTTATCTGCCCTACGGGCTGCCTTGCCTCAGGGCTGGGCTGCCCCTTCTTTGTCTCTGGATCTCTGGCCTAGCCCGGAGATTGCACATGGAAGGAATAAAACCTTTGAATTTGCTAACGTTCATCAACAGTGAAACAGGCTAGTGTCTTACTAGTGGATTATTCTTCTCTTGGTGTATCTGTTCTCATTTGTTAAAATGTCTGTGGCTTTTCTTTTTATTAGAGGTTGACCTATTTGGTGCATTCCCTGGTCTTCATCCAGCCCCTCTGCTGAATTAGATTTCTCCGTGTAGAAATCTAATTCAGCGGCAAGTATGGCCTTTTGCTGGTAAGGTCAAGAAGCCACTCGAATGAGATCAAGGAAGAGAAAAGGTTATTATAAGGACATGGCTATTTTACGGCCTCCAAGGGTAGAAAACAATTTATGGCCGGCTCCCTGCGAGCTAGAACCTGGAACTGGGAAACCATCCGGTTCAGAACCCCTTCACCAGGCCTTTACTGAGTGCCCACCATGCCAGCTGCTGTTCTAGGGGTGGGGGCATCAGCATGAAAGGGCCAGAAAAGTCCCTCTGGTCTGGAAGCCTGCATCCTAGAAGCAGGGGTGGTGGACAACGCACATGTAAGCGAATGACAATTTTAGAAGATGGTGTTTTGAAAACAATAAAGGAGGATTATGATGTGATAATGAGAAACTGGGTGCTCTTGCAGATTGGACGGCTGGGAAAGTTTTCTTTGAGTGGGTGACATTTGAGGGGGTATTGGAAAGATACAAGGGAGGCAGATCTGGGCAGGGGACTCGGACAGGAACGCACTTGATGTATTCAGAGAACAGAAAGCAAACCCGTGAGGCTTTAGGCCTCTTAGAGAGTCACACAACTCTGGTCTCTGTTTCTCTCTTTGCAGTTGCTCGTCCTCCTTGTGCCCTGGGATGAGCATGGTGGTCAGCATTGGCCGTGTATCATACGTTCCAGCTCCGTCCACTTCTACCCACTCTTCTTTCAGGAGAGAGAATCTCACTGGCCCAGGTAATCTCCCTCAGCACGGAATCCTTCACAGCAGGCCAGAAACCTAGAAGGCATTCTTGGTGCAATCCTCTCCTTCTTGTGCTGGAGGAAACCCCTTCCTAAGACTTCTCTGTTCTTCCTCTAAATGCCTCCTTAATCTTTTCACTTGTCTCCATCTCCTCTGCCATCACCCACCCAGCCCAACTCAAAATCATCTCCCACCTGATCTACTGCATTGATACACGCATGAGTCTTCCTGTTTTCATCTTGCTCTCCCCAAATCCGTTCTCCATAAACTACACAGATCTTCAAAACATTGCTAGCTGGGGAGACAGCCTCATTCATGTGGTCATGCCTGTTAGAAGCTTTGGGATGGATTTTTTCAGACTCTAGTATCTCCTTGCTGGGAAATTTGATGCACTTCCGGGTTCTCAGGGTTCTTTGGTTCTGGGAATGGTTTGGAGGCAGAAACATTGAGAACCACCCTTCTAGCCCAATATTTTAAGACTCACTGTCAGCTCCCTCTTGTTACTGAAGCCTTGATCTTGTCCCCTGTTCTAAGAACAGCATTCTTCCTCTCCCAGAGCTTCCTCACATCTGCCCTCACTTCCTTTGTGGACCATTCACTGGCACTGCCATTATTAGCCATTGACCATGAGGGTGTTGACGAGAGATCTTGTTCTGCCCACTAGAATAGGTTCTTCCCAGGAGCTGCATCGGTACCTGATGTTGCCTGATTTAGCAAATAAAGATAGAGGATGCCCAGTTAATTTGAATTTTAGATAAACACAAAGAATAAATGTTTTGGTATTGGTATGTCCCATATATTTCACGTCCTGTATTTTATCCGGTAACTCTACCCTGCCCTTTGCCTGGAGTCCTCTCCACCCCACTGAGCAGAGTTTTTCTCCCACCTCTACCCCTGCCTAAGCTGCCCTGTCTGGCCACTGTAAACGAGCCTACGTCTGGGTATTTCCTGTCATCTGTGCCTGTCCAGCAAAGCAAGGTATGCTCTCAGAGTGATGGTGAGGCAACAGTGGGAGGCTGCTGGGCATCTTTGCTTCGATGTGCTGTGTGCCTCGTCCACGAAGAGCCTGTCTGGTCACAACACCCATGCCTTTGATGGCGCAGAGCTCTTCATTTATAACCTTCAAAAGACCTGGTCACAAGGAGGGCCCTTCAAATCGTTTTACTATTATAACGATGTGTACAGCACGTGGTTTCCCTTTGATACCAATTCTAGTCTCTCACTCCAAAGGTATTTCAGCATTAGAATCACTTAGAACCTTTGATCAATGAGCTTTACTGAACGATCTAATTCAAACTTATGACATTCTTTACTGGGAATAAGGGCAGCCTTCAATATCCTCATTTTATGGATGAGGAAACTAGAAACAAATCATTTCCATTCTGCTAAGAGCTAATTTGCAGCTCTGTCAGGGATCAATAAGTAAATGAACTATGAATTTAAAACATAATGTTGGAACTGGTTTATATTCGGACACATTTTTGCTGCTGGAATGAGGTAAGCTGTGAGTGTGGAGAAGGTCTGATGCCAGGGAGCCCTGAAAAGAGGTGTGAGCCTCTGTCAATGACCCGAGAAAAGGAAGCAACTTTTTTTTTTTTTTGCGGTACGCGGGCCTCTCACTGCTGTGGCCTCTCCCGTTGCGGAGCACAGGCTCCGGACGCGCAGGCTCAGCGGCCATGGCTCACGGGCCCAGCCGCTCTGCTGTACGTGGGATCTTCCCGGACTGGGGCACGAAACCACGTCCCCTGCATCGGCAGGCGGACTCTCTACCACTGCGCCACCAGGGAAGCCTGAAAGCAACATCTTTACACTGCCTCTGAATACAACATTTTTGAACACAGCCCCAAATTAATTTATTTAAAACAAAACTTATTTAAACCAGATTAAAGCACATCAAAAAGTTTAATAGAATCTGGTCGATATCAAATTATACTTTTGGCTGAGGTATCATGTCGGATCTCTCCATAGAGACCTCTTGGCAAGGAACTGTGATGTATTTGCTTGTTTAACTCTCTGTTTCCCTGCCATTTTTCCCACTGGCAAATAATATGTATATATTTTTAATTGGGCTGCACAATAAACACCAGGGGCTAAGAAATGTTCAGTAGGACAGTGCTTCTCAATCCTATCTACTTTTGCCTGTATTCTCCAGGATTCTACAGGATACACTACTCTAATTAGCAGCAAATTTCTCACACTGATGTTGATAGGTCAGATAGCTCAGTGGTTAAATACATCACCACTTCCAATTATTGACAATAATTTTTGCAATACCTGGATAAAGAGCAAGGTAATTTCAAAATTCATCTTATCTTTGTGGAATGGATTGCAGTGAAAAGTTAGTCCTCCTTCAGCCCTATCAACAATAATGGATCTGTTTGGCCTTGGTAAGAAAGCTAGCTAGAGCCATTTGGGAATCCATAGTCTTTTGTCAACCAACACATTACACAAAGTGCTCATTTCAAGTTAGGTGACATTCTTGTCATTTGGTTGGATCTTTATCTCTCTAAGAGATTCACTCTGATGAAGGAATTGAGAATGTTAATTGGGCATCTCTTGGAGCCTTTGAAACAAATATGATTTAAAATGTCCTGTATGGCCACAGGTTTTTTAGTCCAAGGGACCCAAATACCTTCTTCGAGCAAGGATGTCCATACCACTTACGGGCAGTGTGTAAAGGAGTGTGTTTTTCTCTACTCGCGAGGATACGATTGTCAATATTTGCCTTTTAGAACAGATTTGCCTAGTGTCCTGGTTGACGGGGGTGGTATTGGGAGGAGAGGAATTTGTGACTTCTGAATTTTTAGCTTCTGTAGCCTCTGCAGGATGTTTGGTTTTTTGTTGTTGTTGTTTTTATTTTTCCCCAAGACTTCTAAATGGCTGGAACTGGGCTTTTCCAATAATTTTGAAACTATCCATGAAGAAAATTAATTTAAAAATAGACAACAGAAGTATTTTTTTACATGTGTTTCGAATGTGTCGATATTACCTCATTAAACAATGTCAGAACATGACTAGGAGGCAGGGGTCAAAGGAGATATACTTAATGAGGTTGTAACTGGAGAAGACTGAAGTTTGTTTTTTTTTTCTCTGTTTACTCCTAAACTCATAGCTTAATGGGATAAAACATATTTGAGCTCAAGCTCTCAAATAATTTAAGGAAATTTCTTAGTGTGTAGTGCTTAAGAGTCTAGGAATTTATTTGGCTACTAAATAACTGTGTGTAATAAAGATTAGCTATTATTATGATTTATAATTGAAAAAGAAATGAGGACTCGGGTAGAGTCAAATTCCAAATTATAGAACAGGAAAATTTTTATATAAATGCTTCAGTCGAGATATCTTGTTTATTTTACATATTAGGGATTTGATGATAATATATAGAATGTATATTATCTTGAGGGTATTTGTTGCATTTTGTTAAACCTGGAAATCTTATCTTTTATCAAAATGAAATTATTATGAATGCTGATGTAATGGAACATTTTCATTTATTTTGCTATTTTAAAATGGATCAAAATATCTCTTTGATTTTGATAATAATTTTATAACCAGTTCAGGGCTGAGGAGAATTAAAATTGGATGGCTCAGCCACAGTGCCAATCAGTTTATTTAAAGGAAGATGAAAAGATTTGTTATGACTAACCAGACAAATAAAGACTAACCAGAATTGAAGGTTAAGAGAATAAGTGACAGATTTGACAAAGTATAATAAAAATAATAGTTAAAATTTATTCAGCATTGTATATGATCAGGCATCATAATTAGAATTTTTCATACATTCATTTATCTCATTCTCAGAACAATTCAATGAGGTAAGTACCATTACGATGCCCATTTAGCAGATGTGGAAACTGAGGACCAGATGTATTAAACTGCTTGCCTGGGTCATGTAGCTAATAAACAGTAGAGCTGGGATTCAGGCCCAGGTAATCTAACTTTGGTGTCTGTGGTAAAATCTTTCTAAACTATAAGCAAATGAGCTACTATTTGTCTACAACATTTTTCTATAAGTTTAACATTTTCAATAGGTTGAAAACATTGAACATAAATTGCTATATTATGGCACATGTATGAATTGGAAAGCATTAATGAGGTAATTATATTTTGTTTTAACCAAAAGTTAACTTTGGGTTTCTTGATGATTTTTAGCATAAACACTAGTAAAATTCATTACTTTACATATTTCAAAAATGGTGAGAATAAGAAAGGCCAGTCATGCATCCATACAATAATTTTCTCAGCTGTACTACCTTCATTTCCAACTTAACTCATTGGATTAATGGCTGCCACTTAACTTGTTCAAATGATATGTCCTGGCAGGTAAGGTGACAAATTTTAAATGGATGGTTTCCTTACAATCTTGTAATTTTGTCTGAGAGCTAGAATGGGGTAGACCTTAAGATAAAACTAAATCTCCTTGAGAAAAGCGAATGTCTACAAGAATACCTCACAGAATAAGGGAGAACCAGGTCACGAAGGAATTCACTACGTGTGGGCCCAACGTGGGCTTTCCCAAGCCTTCAGCATCCGGGGTTAGGCGTGGCCAACTCAAAAGCTATTCCCTGTTCTGTATTTAGTTCTCAAGCAGGCAGCAATGCATAGGTCAACAAACACTTATTAAGGGTCTTTTGATTCTTCATTGAAAAATTACTAATACTTGCTCACTGAAAAAAAAAATCAGACCAAATCGAATTGCATATAATTCTTCAATTCTTAAACGGTAGTTTCAGAGGTAACCACTATTAACAATTAGGTGTGTATTTCCCCAGACCTTTATCTATATGTCTATGTCTATGTTTCTATCTACCTAGAAATTTCTTGTACAGAAATGGGATCACCCCATTTACATTGTTCTGAAGCCCCTCTTTTTTATTTAATAAGAAATCAGTATCTTTTTATGTATTTTATATATTTTGTTCTTTTTTAATGGCTGCATAGTGTTACACGGTATGAGTGTGCCAAATGTATTTAAGCACATCACTACTGATGGACATACAAGTTGTTTCAAATTCTTGCTATTACATAATTGCTGCAATGCACACCATTGTACATCTATCATTATACACTTGTGTATTTCTGTATGACAAATTTCTGAGAATCGAGATAGCTGGGTGAAAGGGATGTACACTGAACACTTTGACAAATACTATCAAACTGCTTTTCAGCCTGTGGGAAAGACCTCGTCGCTTGACTTCATCTGGAAGTACCAATGTTCCCAGTACAGGAAAACGGCCAACCGTTCTGAGGAACAAGCTGTTTCTATTCTCCACTATAAAATGAATCTTCCATTTTCATTAATTAATATGTGTAGCTTCAATTGGTAATAACATTGTTCTGCTTTATGGCTTCTCAGATAGGTAGCAAGCCCAGAAAACATCAGCGACCCTGGGGTTTTGTTATAAGTAATTGACATTCCTTTAGTGATTCACAAGTGCCAGAAAATAAAGGCCATGCTCCCTGGGGTCTAAACGAAGACGTTGTACGTTTTGGGTTCAGTAACTGATGTTTGAAGAAAACATAGTATGGGGTGATGACTCACCCCGTGATAGCTGTCCTCCAGCTCTGTCCTTTGGAGGAAGCATTACTGTGAGTGTGCTAGTACTTTTCCCTCCTTCACCAAGAATTTCCTTAGGAGAGGATGCTTAGCATGTGCCATGGTTGGCCTCACCCTTATCTTCTACGGAGCACGGTGGCCTGCAGTGCACGGTCCGGGCTTGGCACAGAGAAAGCCAGCGCTCAAGGTAGGCGCTTAGCAGTCACCGCCAGTAGCTGAGCAGTGGAAGCAGCAGAGATTCACAATGCAGCCTCAAAGTTGAGTTTTAGCGTGTAAGGTTACAAGCGTATCCTGTGTTTACGATAAAAACTGAAGCCCCCTTCCCCCTCTTTCCTACTGGGGCCCTCCACCCGATTCGGGTGGAGTGAGCCCAGACCCGCTGAGGCGAAGCTTGGTAAGAGAAGGAGGCGGCGGCGGCGGCACGTGCGTCTTGGCAGCTCCGAGGTTGCGGCGGCAGCGGCCGCAGGAGCACCAGGACCAGTTGCTGCACGCTTCATCAGTTTGCACTGCTTTCTTCTCTCTTCAGTGAATTTCCATTTTGAGGGTACAGCTCCAAAGGAGAAAGGTGTGGAGGGGGCTTTGGAATGTCCCGTGTGGGAAGCCAAAGGGGGTGCCCACTACGAGGCAAAGAGGAATTGGCTCTGGCCCCCCTTCCCCTCTTGCTAGGGCGAGACCGACGCTTTGGCAACGGAGCCGGAGAGAGGGGTGTGTTTGTGGTGGTGGCGGCTCCTTAGGGGTCCTTGTCCCCTCGGAGCAGCCAGACTGCTGAGGAGGAGGGCAGGGGTTCCGGCGGCGGCCCGGCGGGTCCCTGACCCCGCGCGCCGGGGGGTCCCCACTGGGCCTGGGGGCCCCGGCGGTTGCCATGGTGACGCAGGGTCGGTGGCTCCGCGCAGTGGAAACAAAGCCGCTCGCCTGCCCGCCAGCTCCTCGCCCGAGCTCCTCCTCCGCCGGCGCCGCCCTCCCCTCCCAGGCGCCGCCGCCGCCGCCGCCGCCGCCGCCGGAGCGGCTCCCGGCCCCGTTCCCGCCGCCGCCGCCGCCGCCACCGCCAGCGCCACGGCCGCCGCCGCCGCCGCGGGCCAGGTAAGGCGAGCGCGCCCGCCGCGCGGAGGGCTCCGGCCGGGCGCCGGGGGTGGGGGTCCGTCCACCCGCTGCGGGGAGCGGGCACCGGGGCCCGGCTGCACCGGAGTCCCCGAGGGGCGCGTCCCCACCGGTGACGGTCTCCCCGGCCGCCCCGCAACCTCGGAGGCGCCCGGGGCACGGCGGCGGCGGCGGGCGGCAAACTTCGCGGTCGGCGCAGGGCCCAAGCCTCCTCCCGGCGCGACGGCCCTGCCAGTCCCGGCTCGACGGCGTACGGGGCGTGGAGCTGCCCGGAGACGGCCCGGCGCACGGGTGAGGCTGTGCGGAGAGGCGGGGGTGGTACCTGCCTGCGTTATCCTTTCTCTCTCTCCCTCTCCCTCTTGGCGTGTTATCGAGGCTTATAGAAAGAAAAAAAAAGATATGAAAATATTTACCTCTGGACTTTCATGTTTCCTAGTTGATTCTCTTTGAGGACGGGATGATGCTAAGGTCTCCAAGGGAACAAACGAGACTTTTTTTAAAAACAGTCTCTGAAAAGTGAGCCCAGGCTTCCATGCCTGGGACGGGAGCATTTTGAGGTGCTTCTGAAGTTCGTTTGGATTTTGAACATAACCGCCTTTATCTTTGGAAGGTGTAACTAAATGGGAAAGGTAGCCCGGTTTTCCCATCCAGCAATACCAGCGTTAATAGGATCAATACTTTGTAGATTAGATACTTGGTACCGATGTCATTGCTGCTGTTTCTGGAAGGTATTGTTTTCGTGCTTTAAGGAACTGGAAAATGCCTTGCGTTTCTATGTGTGAACCAGGTGCAAACCAAAGCACCTCTGAGGGCAGGTATCTGGGCGGTGTTTGCATCTGTTTATGAGTGTGATGCAGAGGGTTTCGATGGCGTTGCTAAGGGCATTCGGGTACTGGATGGGGAATTGCTCAAGTTATGGGTAACCTCCTCTTTTCTCAACGGCCCCAAGCCTCGCCATCATTTCGTGATATTTAGTTTGTTGCAGACACAAAGAATGGATTAAAAACAGGATTGTGAAGACTGTTTTGTAGCTACTTAGGTATCATCTTAGGTGTACTCATGTGAAAGACGGAAAACAGTTTTCATTTTTAGAAATATAGCTGATCAATTCAGAAGGAAATAATGTATTTGTTAATATTTTTTAAATTGGGGAGAAATGTCACATTGATAACTGGAAGATAATTCAACTTATTAAATTGTGTACCCAACTTAGTAAAATAATTTATAAGTTGGAAGAGGTCAGTTAGAGAACATTATATGGAAAGCAAGAAATTATATTTTTGCTAAAAGGTAGTTAACGAGAAGAAATCATTGGCAGTGATCATTTTGAATTGCAGTGAAGTTGATTAGAATTACGGATATTAAAGCTACTTGAGGTGTTAGACGTAAAGTGATATTCCTCTTCCCTCTTTTGGGATTTCAACACCTGTTAGCTAGCTGATTACTAGGTTTCTAAGTCTGTTCATATTTGCTAGTAATTAAAAAAATTTTTTAAATTTATTTATTATTTTTGGCTGCGTTGGGTCTTCGTTGCTGCGAGCGGGCTTTCTCTAGTTACAGCAGGCGAGGGCTACTCTTCGTTGTGGTGCAAGGGCTTCTCACTGCAGTGGCTTCTCTTGTTGTGGAGCACGGGCTCTAGGCACGCGGGCTTCAGCAGTGTGGCACGCGAGCTCAGTAGTTGTGGCTCGGGGGCTCTAGAGCGCAGGCTCAGTAGTTGTGGCGCACGGGTTTAGTTGCTCCACGGCATGTGGGATCTTCCCGGACCAGGGATCGAACCCGGTCCCCTGCATTGGCAGGTGGATTCTTAATCACTGCGCCACCAGGGAAGCCCTTTGCTAGTAATTTTAAGTCATGTCACTTCATTAGAAGATTGTATTGGAAACTAAAGAATTGAGTTGCAGCAACAATTTGCAGATTATTTCACAATTGGGTTTGTTGTTCAACTGAATTTTACCTGTAGCGTGATTCACAGATATTCTGCTAAATACTCTTTGATGATGGTAATGAAATGGGACATTGATTAAAATGAAGTCTATCTGTTTTCAGAAGATAACCAGGAGAGAAAAATAAGTATTTTCTCATTTAAGCATGAAAGGCAACCAGGATATTGAATCCTGGTCCTGTTATATAGACAGAATATAGTTTCATGTTTTGTAACAAAAGTAATCATTTTTGTGTTCTTTCTGAGGCACCAAGAGTACAGCTTTATTCACATCCCTGTTAGCAAATCCAACATTCAAGTGAAAGTATCCTGGACCTGCTTTTCAGCCACATGGGCCCCTCACTATGAGTTCTAGCCTGTGGCACTTAGTTTGTGTTCTGAAGAAAGGAGATAGCCAATGTTAGTTCAGCACAATAAGGACTCATGTTTTGCCTTTGCTGCTAGCTCACACAAGGCACAGGATTCAAGACAGTTTGGCATCTTTAAAGCTGTATCGCTTTCTGCCAAAAAACTGAAGTCAGTAAACATCAGCAATAAACAGGCATGTATTGCAAGCACCGCTTTGTTCTAGTGGTTTATTTTCACAGGCTCTGAAGCAGGAAATGAAGCTTTTGTCAGTGAAGTGAAAAACAACAATTTGGCATGCTTATATATGTTACTAGCATCATGAGGTAGGTGCATAACCAAATAACAAAAGCAAAAAGTGCTGTGATATCCACAGTAGCTGCTTCTTAGGAAATGCCAATGGGAGTGTGGTGTATGTCCATGGTTGAGACTGGCCACCTGGTGGAAGTAGGGAACAGCACACAGCATCCTCAGGTGTAGAATACCAGTTGTCACTCTCACTCATTCACAGTAATAGGAGTCTTCTGCGATTCTAGGCTTCAGAGTCTTAAAATTAGAAAAGTCTTAATTTTGTAAAATTATTTTATAATTTTGGAAAGTCATAGTTTTATAAAGTCTTAATTTAATGATTAAAAAAAAAAACCCTGGTCCTAATTTTTGGTTTATGTTGTAAAATTTGGTCTGATAATTAAAACCACAGCCATTGTTCTACCTGAAGAAGTATGTAACTTGACTTACCAAGCAGGTCCAAAGAGATAAAAAGAGCCAAGGCATGTTCTTGTTTAAGTAGGATTAACCTTGTACTTGTGCCATTGAAAGTCATTTGTTTGTAACCGTATGAGCCTGCATAGACAGTATTAGGCCACAGAAGCCTTTGTTGGCTGTTTCTGGGTCAGTGTTCTCTAGCAATTTCTAGCACTGTGGTAATGTGATGACTGCTTGGTAATTTAGCATGTTGTACAATGTGTTGTAGCATTTGTAAAAGCACATTTCTGAAAAAGTGATAGTTTTTTTTAAAAATGATTTCTTCATTACCAAAACACTTAGGTTTGGATTTGTGGCTGGGGAGAATATTGTTAGCCCCATGACCTCGAGGAAAAAATGCTATAAATGTAAGGTATTGTCAACTGACCTGCTGCGCGTGGTGGGTATTGATTATAACCGCTGTGCTGAGAAAAGGCACGGGAAACCCATGCTGGTGGTGATATGAAGGGGTGTTTTGTGCCATGAATTATTAGCAGAGATTGACGGAGGCTGAAAAACATCTGTGGGCCCATACTTCATTTTTTTGGTGCCCTCAGTTAAAATGAGGATAAGCTCTCTTAAGCCATTTTATAAACCACTTTACAGAATGGGAAACCCATATTTATACAGTCTAGCGCAGACTTGGAGTGTTAGAAACACAGCTCGAGGTCAGTGATTGATTTCCATAGGTGCCGGTTCTCCGTGGCAATTACATAGTTCTGGGCATCAGTCAGCAAATGTTTATCACGTGTTTCCTTCTCCGTGGCAATTACATAGTTCTGGGCATCAGTCAGCAAATGTTTATCACGTGTTTCCTTCTCTTGATTCCGTATCACTTGATAAAGTCCTCTGAGCTCTTATGGTTGAGGACTTACTTGTTTTCCAACTATTATGATCATTCTTTTATTGTATGTGTAACTCATTACATACAATACCCAAATATTCTCCATTGGCCTAGTCTTCAGCCTTCCTTTTCTTATGGGGAAAAGTTACCAGTTAATTCTTAATGCTATTTAAGTAATTTTATATCCCCAGGGCTTTTAGAAAATATGATTTGGTTAATTTCTTATTCAAGCAGAAAAATATTAGAAACTTAGTTTATAATGGTGTGTATTGAAAAACCCCCCCCCCACAACACATGTTATAATCCTTAATTTCACATTTCAGACACGTACAGAGGTTGTGTGGTGGATAGGAAAATTTGGGATCCTGTTAGGTGACCAAGTGCTCATTTCCCTAACTGCCTGGATCTAGATCTCTGCTTCTTTACCTCATCATCAGTTGAAATGAAAGCCAAAGAACCTCAAAGTGGAGGCTTCAGTGAGTTAAAAAGTGTTAGAAAGGGAGATTAATACACACTGAGACCCCGCCTGGCTTGGAGTGAAGGGGAGGGGAGGGAAAAGATGGATGGCACTGATCATCTCTTCAGCACCTTGTGGTTCAAGCTCCTGAAGCAACTCCCCACGGGCTGTTTACACGGTTTCCAGAGACTCCTGCAACAGAGATGCGGTTCTCGTCACTTAGCCCCGCTTTTTCTCCCGACTGAGTAAAAAGTGACTCCCCTGAATTGTGGTGCAAGTGCACTTTGAATATTATAAACCACAAATTAGGGCATAAGAATAAAGATTTTCGACGCAGATATATTATATAATCTAATTGGTCAGGGAGAACAGTTAGATAATCAAGACAGTAATGGAGCTATGAAATAAAACTATGTGTTTGTCCCACATATTTGGTGTGTTTAAATGAGAAATTGTTGCTCTGAGTATCAGTCCATTATGAACTGTCTTTCCTCTATGATAACCAAAGTCGTTCAAGGGAGACATGGCGTTTTACACAATTTTATCACTACCTGTCGTGTCAGGCATAGTTGTATTGAAGAATAGATGCTTACTCAGACTCTTGAATGGTAAACCTCTAATGAAAGGTTTCTGTGTGGTCTTATCTGGCATTTTGTCTTGTTTCATATAGTTTCCTCTGACCCTGGTTAATATGATTGCAGTTCCATCTTTTTTCTATCAATCAAACCCTTGCTAGCGCTTCCTAATAGAAGCTGTGTTCTAAACGCTTTACAAATATTAATTTATTTAATCCTCTTAAGAACTCTACGAAGTAGGTACTACTGTGATTCCCCATTTTCAGAAGGAGGAAACTGATGTGATCTTTCTCTGTTATATTAACCTACAGATATACAAAATGTACCAGATTCCTGGCTTCTTTATGTCAAGGAATGCAGCAAGCTTTGCTTTTTAATTCACTGAAATAAAGGCACTTGGGCTTTTTTCTTATTTTAATGAAAAGAAACAAAACCTAAAGTCATAAAATGAGAATCATTTCTTCATAGTGTATTGTGACATATGCCAGTGTGTTCTATACTTTAAAGAACTAGAATAAGCGAATTTATACAAAAGATACTTTTGAAGGTAGTTGTTCTTTCACTTCTTATTTGTATTCATATATTGAAAGAATATATATTCCCTATGGTGTTAGCCTTGCTATATGCATGTAAATATATCTTTTATATGTGTCTATTTTTTATTGCCTTATGTAGACTATCATCAGTCTAGGCTCACCTTTTAAAAAAATTGAAGTACAGTTGATTTAAAATATTATATTAGTTTCAGGAAGACAGCATAGTGATTCCGTATTTTTGCAGATTGTACTCCAGTATAAGTTATAATTCCCTGTGCTATAAGCTCACCTGTTCTTTCCTCAGTAGCTCTAACCTGTCCTGAGGACCAGGTGATACTCCCTTCTCACTCATTCTCTTCCAAGAGAACTCTGTGTATACCATTTTTTTTTTTAACAAATTGAGCATGTTGTTGGAAAATACATGTATCTGTTTTTTGTGCTAGACTGTAAACTTCTTAAGAACAAGAACTTACTCATTTCCAAAGATAAGATAGGTACAAATGGGCTTTTCTTATTTGAATACTTAAAAGATTTTTTATGTGATATTAAATTATTATTTTTAAATCTAGTTCCAAAGTCAGTATTGAGGGCCTTAAAAATGTCAATTTTAGGATCTTAGGAAAGTGACTCAAATTTCTTAGAGTAGTATTACTTCAGTTATCCAAGTTTCAAAAGGTATCATTAGGGCACTATAAAATTACTTTGAGCTTTTAGTTATTTGAAGTACAACATTAGAAATCAAATACCACAATTTCATTTTCAAATTATTTGGGTTCCTGAAGGTCTTTTCTTAAAAGGTTATATGTAGGGCTTCCCTGGTGGCGCAGTGGTTGAGAGTCCGCCTGCCGATGCAGGGGATACGGGTTCGTGCCCCGGTCCGGGAGGATCCCACGTGCCGCGGAGCGGCTGGGCCCGTGAGCCATGGCCGCTGGGCCTGCGCGTCCGGAGCCTGTGCTCCGCAACGGGAGAGGCCACAGCAGTGAGAGGCCCGCGTACCACAAAAAAAAAAAAAAAAAAAAAAAAGGTTATATGTAAAAAGCATAAAAAACACTAGCTAGCTTAATTTTATACTAGCAGTTATGCATAAACTTTTGATTATTCCAGTCAAAGAGAGCAAAAAATGGATCTTTAAAAATCATTTACGTTTGTCTTTATAATGCTTTTAGTATTTTACCTTCTAACCTCTCTCCCCCTTATAAGCTCATGTTCTCGCTGTCTCCATAGAAGAGTGATTAAGTGTTTTAATTTCAGGGGGCTTTTCTTATTTAAGCTATATGAAAAGTAAGATTAAATAAGAGACAGGTGTCCATAAAAGCAAGTAATGAAATATAGTTCTGTAGGTTCTTTTAATAATAAATATTGTAATAGCTATCATTAGTCTATTAAGTATGCTACACAAAATATCTTTTTGAACTTCACAATAACTCTTGTTTCCTCATGTGTAAAATGCTAATAAATAGCTTATCCAAGATCACACAGAGTTGGTACATTTAAAAACATGATTTGCGTGATAAATCACAATCTGAAGTTGACTATGATTGCTTTGTTCATTACCAGCCAACAAAGAAGGCCTTCCTGCTGCAGTGAAGATGCTTTTTGACTATGTATGTTTTGGAAAGAGTGCAGTTGAGGACTGCGTGGTGGGGCAGATTCAGGATGGTGGGTGTGGTCAATTTCGAGAGGGGAGATGGTTCTCAGGAGGTAACCAAAACCATATGTCCTTGTTTATGTTCATTGATGCAGACTCTAGGTGGGGTTTTGGTGTAGAAGGAGGGGGAGAATGTTTCCCCTGAAACCTATTTTTAGAATTAAAAACAAAATGAAAAGGAATTATCTTCTCTCTCCTGAATTTGTTTTATTTGGTACTGTGCCCTGGATTCAGAATTAACCCCCAAAAGGGCCATATGAGATGTTACAGGATGAAAAGAAATGCAATGAAAAGTAACTCAATAAATGTCACATCCCTCAGGCGGGACTTCTCTGAGGGTCAGAGCAATATGTTCTCTGTCACTGCGGGAGAGTTCCTTGTCTTAGGAATCTGGAGGCCTGGAGTATGGGGATCAGAATGAAGTCAGAAGCCTTGAAAACTGTTCTCATTTGGGTCACTCCCTTTTGTACATCATGGTTTTTTCCTGGAATTCCTACTGCAGACCTTTCTTGGTAGCTACTGGGAAAAAAGAGGAATGAGAGACTTTTAGTTAAAGTCTTAACAGCATGTAAAAGCTCACTTTTTTGAACAATTAGTTATTTTTGTCGATGTGAGCCTTTTTTCAGGTTCAAGGGCAATCTGAGAGTCAGTAAAGCACAGTGGTTAAGAGCATGCATTTTGAAGCCAGGCGGCCTGTATTTGAATGCTGGCTGTCCTACCATCTAGCTGCATGACCTTGGGGCAGCTCCTTCATCGTGCTGTGTCATCATTTCTTGACTGTGAAATGGGGAGAATATTAACTTACTTCATTGGGTTGTGAGGATTAAGCGAATAAATATGTGTAAAGTCTTAATTATTAGCAATTAAGAGTACGTTTTGTCTACAGAAAGAGCAACTGATATTTGATGTTTTTGCAGGTAAAAATAAAAATCGAGTTTCCTTTAGGCCTCTAAGTTCCAACTTACTTATCTTCTTATTCTGCTTATAGAACTGGTAAATGTGAGCCATCACCTTCACTTTTTCTTCGATGAAACTTTAGTTCAAATCGAACAGATTGAGCGCCTTAAACTGTCAGTCTCATTGATAAACTTAGTTAAATTTCAACCCTTAAACATTTTCAATTGTGTATATAAATTTCATATAGTTGATTTTCTTTTTAAACAAATCAGATGCTTAGTGGGCAAATGTACGACTCACATGAGTGAAACCTTTCCAAATACTTAGCTCAAGTTCCTTTGACTGTTCATCACTTACAAAATTAATATTTTATAGATATAGCCAAATCCTAAATAAATCATATGCCTAAATATAGCACACATTTTAAACGACAATCACGGGGCTAATCTGTCAGTTTATGTCAGATTCTTTTAAACATTAAAAACATAATAATTATGCACAAACTGTTCCAATTAATATAAAACATATTTCTAAACTTTTCTAAAAAGTATTAACGTGAGTCTGATTTTCTTCATCATGTCTATACACTCTAAACCTTCTCTAGATTGGAAAGGCACTTACCCATTGGAAAGAAGTTTATTATCTCGGGTAAGCTGGAGGTACCGTCTTAGGTGAACTTTCGTTATCGTACCATTCCACATTGATTTCGAGTTACTGCTTGACTGTTTTTCATTAAAACATGGCTCCTTATTGATCGTAGATTTAAGGCTTAGATGCTGCACTTGGGCTACATATATCCTGGATAATTCTTCCTGTGACCTTGAATGACAGGCTTCACCTGTCACCATGACAACAGGTGACTCCAAATTATGCTCTTCAGATAGTACTGGTGTTTTAATCCTTAGACCAGTGCTGTCCAATATGTCATTTTAAGTTTCAGGTAGCCATATTAAAAAAGTAAAAAGTGATTTTAATAAGAGATTTTACTTAACCCAACATGTGCAAAATATCATTGTAATTTCAACATGTAACAATATAAAAATTACTAACAAGATTTTTGACATGCTTTTTAATTGTTTCATGAAGTCTGACATGTATTTTACACTTACACAATTTCTCAATTTAGATGCGAAATTTCCACCAGTTACAATGAAGTGTAGTCCTGCGCAAATGGTAAAATTGTCATTGATGGAAAAATATTGGACATTGCTTCAATTTCTAAATTTAAATTAATTAAAATTAAATAAAATTAAATTATCTTTTCCATAGTTGCACTAGCCGTATTTCACATGCTCAGTAGCCAGATGTGGTTTGTGGCTACCATATTGACGAGTGCAGCCCCAAACTGGATTCAGATTTGCTTCTCACCTAATTTTTCTGTCCGCTCCAGGCTAAGCCCCGCTGCTGTTTCAGATATCTTTTCTACTCAGTTGGGTTCTTCATTTCTCCAGCTCACAGTAATTTTAATGGCATCCAATTGGCTTGAAAGGCATTTTAGTGTCATTTCATTAAAGCCCAATTTCAACTCTTTTCTACTTTTACAACTGGTTTCTCAGACAGTTTTCTCATTTGTTCATTTACAGCAGTAGTAGTTTCAAAGGAGATGCACTGTTTCATCATACGTAGTTTGCCACGTAGAGAGAAATGTTAAGACTTCAATGTAACCCGTGTGTGAGCCCAAGTGGCTGATTCTGGCAACCCTCCTCCTTTTCCCTGTCTGCTCACTATCCTGCCATCCTCAACAACCGTCTCTCATCTTCTTCTCTCCCCTCAAACATGTGCCTCCTCTTGCCTCCTTGCCCTCTGCCGATGACCTTGCTTCTGGAGAACTTGCACAGGCTTCTACCACTGCGTCTTCAGTCTCACCTGCTTCTGAACGCACACCTACTACCATCTCCCCAAGGGACCCCAAGTGGCTGGGCTCCTTTCTAAACCCTCCTCCTCCACTTGTGCGTTGTGTACCTTCCCCTCTTGCCCACTCACAGATAATGGTCTTTTTCTCTATCATCAGTTTCCCCCACTATTGGATAATTTCCATCAGTTTATATACTGTAATACTATAAACTTTTTTTTTTTTTTTTTTTTTTTGCGGTACGCGGGCCTCTCACTGTTGTGGCCTCTCCCGTTGCGGAGCACAGGCTCCAGACGTGCAGGCCCAGTGGCTATGGCTCACAGGCCCAGCGGCTCCGCGGCATGTGGGATCTTCCTGGACCGGGGCACAAACCCGCGTCCCCTGCATCGGCAGGCGGCCTCCCAACCACTGCGCCACCAGGGAAGCCTTATAAACTTTAATAATTTAAGCTCACCTTAAATACCCCCACAAACACAATACTTCCTTAACCCCTACATTTTTCTTCAGCTTCAACACCATTTCTCTGCTCTCCTTTATAGCAAAATGTCCTGTAAGAGTTGATCTTTGCTTTTTCTCTCCTCCCATCCTTGAATCTATCCCAGTTTGATGTGCACTGAAAGTGCTTCAAAGTGACCTTGCCAAAAGGTCCACTGAAAGTGCTTCAAAGTGACCTTGCCAAATCCGCAATCAGTTCGCAATCTTCATCTTACCCAGCCTTTCAGTAGCATTTGAGAGTTGATCAATGCCTTCTTCTTGAAAGACTTCCTTCACTTGGTGTATGCATTCACTGGTGCTTTAGTCATGCTGCATTACAAACCACCCTAAAACTCAGTAGCTCACATTTAAATTTTCGTTCATAGGTCTCCTAGGTAGGCTGCATTTCAGCTGATCTAGGTTGGGCTGGGTTGGGTGGCCCTGCTCCAGGCTGTGGATTGGGTTCAGATCTGCTCCTTGTGTATTTGTGCTGGGATTTAGGCTGAGGAGACTACGCAGGGTCTGCGCTTGTCATGGCAGATCATTGGGGTCCCACAGTGAAGTCGAGCCACACAAGCACACCGAAGGCCTTTTCTTTCGTCTTGTCCACTAATGTTCCTGTTGGCCAAAGAAACTCACATAGCCAGGCATGACACCTGTGGGCAGGTATGCCACTCCATCCACAGTTGGGAAGGGAAGGGGAGTGAATATTTGCTGAACAGTCATTCAGCACATCACACGTGGCCTCCAGGACACCTTTCTTTCTTGCTTCTCTGCCCATCTCACTGGCTTTACAGCTGAGCGTCCTTTGACGGTTTCTGCAGATTTCTCTAAGCATTGCACGGCCTTCAGATCTAGTCTTTGGAGTCCTTCCTTTCTTTGTCTACCCCAGTTTTCTAGGTATCTCATCTTATCGCACAGCTTTAATATCATCTTACCTGCTGATGAATCCCAAATTCTTATCTTCAGTAGAAAATTCTTCCCTTCATTTCACGCTCGTGTGTCTACTTGACATTTCGACTTGGATGGCTGCATAGGCATCTCAGACTCAACAGGTCCAGGGATGTACTCCTGAGTCCCTGTACCAATACTGCCCCAACCTGCTCCTCCCACAGCTTTTCCCAGCTTAGTAAATGGCATCTTCGTTCTTTCAGTGGCCTTGACCCTAACTTTGGAGTCATCCTTGACTTCTCCCTTTTCCCTTCATGTGTTAAGTTGAATCCATTAGTGAATTTGTTGACCTTGCCTTCAGATTTGATCATTTGTCACCACTTCCACCACCCCCAGTAAGTACAGTCTGCTACCATTACTCTTGTTTTACCTCAGGTACCTTCTAATTGGTTTCCCAGCCTCTGCCCTTAATACCTTACAGTCTGTTTCCTTTGTAACAATGAGAACAATCTTTTGGAACTTGGAATCAGCTGCAATCATTTCCTTGCTCAAAGGACTGTGATGCCAAGAGAAAACAAAATACAACACCCCCCCCCCCCCCCCCCCCCCCGCCTCCAGGTTCCCTTCTCACTTAGAATGAATGGCAAAGTCAGTTCAGGGGCCTCTGAGGCCTCCCCACATGCTCTGGCCCCTGCTAGCCCCCACCCCGCCCCCTGCTGGCTCATTGCACTCCAGGCTTGCTGTTCTCTGAACGTACCAAGCCTGCTCTGGCCTCCAGATCTTAGCACTGCTGTCCCCTTTGCTGGGACTCTTCTTTCGCCAGATATTTGTATGACTTACTTCCTTGTTCCTTTCAGGTCTGTACTTGAGTGTTATCAGAGTGACTTCCCCCAAACACTGTAAAAATGTAATCTTTTTGTCTCTCAAACTCTCTGTCCCCCTTACCTGTTCGTCTCAACAGCACTGTTACCACCTAGCACATCGTGCAAACAAACAAAAAGTATATATCTCCTTGTCCTCCTCTTTCTTCTACTGTATAAAACCCATAAAGACAGTGGCTCTGTTTTTTTTTCCTGCTGTATTTTCAGCTTCAATGCCTAGAACATAGTAGGTGTTCAATAAATATTTCTTGACTGAATAGAAGAATTTTATCGGATGCCTGATTCCAGCACAGGGGATCAATCTTAGAAAAACTCCAGAATATTATAGAAGAGTTTTAGATTCCCATAGTCACACCTTAGTGTTGTCAAGTGGTTGTCTCTGTAACTTACTAAATGATTCCAGAGAAGAGCACAGAAGATGCCATCCTCTGTGCTGGTAAACAGATCAGAATTACTTATGTGGTAGAACTTGAGACATCTGTAATCACCGAGATGTGAGCATCTCCACGGCAGAGACTTTTTCTATTAGATGAGGGCTTATAATAGTTCCTTTATACGTTAACTGTTTTATTGAAGTCTGAAAAAAAAAAAGGTATAGTTCTGTCTTCTCAAGTCTTTGTCAAAATGGATATAAACCATTTGAAGATCATTTTTGAACTCCTGCCAATGTAAATATGAACTAGAATTTCTTATGTGCAACTTTAGGGCTAAGAAATAAAAGGAGAACACCTAAAACCCACTTCTCTATAAGCTTGAATTAGCAGTTTGCTTGCAGATATTCAAATATTAATGATAATAACAAGCACTTTAAAAAACATAGTGTCCCAAGAGCTAGAGGCTGCAAAATCAAGTAAGTCTAATAGATTTATCTCTTTTTCAAACTGAAGTAAATGTATTTTGGGGAGGAGAGGGGTTGGAAAGTTGTGCTTTAGCAGAGCTTTTAATTATCTCATAATCACTGAAATGTGAACAGGACTATAGAAAATACAAAATATATCCCCACTCTCAACCTATGAATTAAAAAACAATTTTGCTATTAATTGTAGCTGATGTGTGGGTGTCGTTTATGAACTTTCTCCTTTTGAGCTTGCGTCCATGTGTCCTGAGAAAGTGAACAGACTTATCGGAGATTATTAAGTTAGCTCCTAGGTACTAAAAGATGGAAGTTATTCATTGGTGCATGGCCTGTCTTGCTGGCTCACTGTGCCTGCGTTGCATAGACATGAAGAGCATGGGCTTCCTGGTGGTCAGATCTGGTCCGAGTCCTGGCTTTGCCACCTAGTGACCTGCGTGACCTAGAGTAAGTTCCCTTCCTTCCTACAAAGTGGAGCGCTAATGGTACCTATCATGGTGAGCTGTCTGGAGGGTTAAAAGATTAAATGAGGGAATTCCTTGGCAGTCCAGTGGTTGGGACTCCAGGCTTTCACTGCCGAGGGCCCGGGTTCGATTCCTGGATGGGGAACAGAGATCCTGCAAGCTGTGCTGCACTGCCAAAAAAAACAAAAAAAATTTTAATGAGGTAATATATGTATTTATTGTTATTTATTATCAGCTTATTTATTATGTTTCTTAGCTCTACAACATTATTAATTTGGGGAGATTATAATAGAAGTGGATAGTAGTAATTACAGTTTTATATGGGAAGATGGTATAACTATCTTGAACATAACCTTTTCTAGTGCTGGGAATTGATTTGTGTAGATTTAAACACGTTTTTGTCATTTAGCTCCTTTGTAAGTGATGGTAGTTTCATTGGAGTTACAGAGCACCAGGATTAGAGTGTGTGTTCTCGTAACTGATACCCGTCTGCAGGTGGGAAGTAATTAGATTTAGCTCTTCCTCTGAAGAGAGGGCTGTTAATGAATGATTTGGAGAATGTTGGGAATCAATAAATCTGTTAGGATAAGGCAGGAAGTTCAAATTTTAAAGAGTACTCTTTTTGTTAAAGCTCTTATTATGTATAGTTCTGGTGTCAATCCTGTACTTAGCCCATGAATTTTTTGTTTCATAAGAGAATATATTCATTTACATAGCGCATTTACACAGGTAAGATAAATGACACATATTACTATTAAGTAGTTTAACATTAAAATATCAGACATACTTACTATAGTATCAATAATATCTCAACGAATAGAACCGGTGTTTCTTATTAAACTAGATCTACAAATAAATTTTCATCAGTTGATGTGTTTTATAAAACATCTTTCATATAGCAGGTTTTTTTTGTTTTTTAGTTGGAGCAATCAGTTGAAATCAGGATAGAAAAATAAGAATAGAGACGATTAAATTATGGGATTTAGGTTAAATTTATTGTAGTAATGCCTTTTAAAAAAGTATTACGTATTGAATACATTTTAATCTTTTTTATATGCCACATTTGGTTTTATTATTATGAAATAATTAGGTAGTGTTTTTTACATAGAGCTCTTGTTTTTGCTCAGACTTGACAGGCGTATTAATCTCATTATGTGAGAATTGCCTTTATACCCTTCAAACAGCTAACAGATCTCTCCTAACATCTTTCTCAGCTATTACTTCCTTTTGGACTCTGACCTCCAGTCTCATGCATCTTCTTTTAAGCCCTCATTTGTGCAGTGTTTCCTTCTGCCCCTGGGCCTTTGCACTGGCTGTTCCTTCTGTGTGGATGTCCTTCCCTTCCTTCTTCCCTCAGTAACTGCTGCTTGTTTTCCCGATTTCAGCTCAGTTGTTACTTCCTTAGGGAAATCTTCCCTTACACTCCTGACCAGGTCAGACACCACTATTCATTCAACAAATATTTATTGAGTGGCTCCCGTGGGTCAGGCAGAGTTCTAAGCTCTGGGAATATAAACAGACAGGGTTTCCCTATATCTTATAGACAATGATGGAAGAGTTTGAGACCTTTAAAAATATTTACTGCAACAGTGAGACACATAATTAGGAGGAGCTTAAAGCATTTTAGAACTCAAAATTATATCTGGACTGAGGTTCGTTTATTCTTTGGTCTGCAGTAAATTTAAATGGTTTGATTATTAACCTCTAGGTCACGGCTGATTGGTCTATAAGTGGTAGACTTTTCTGCCAGGGAAAGTCCACTTAAAAAAAGAGACACTGGCTGAGATTTGGATTAGGATTTCATTGAATTTGTAGATCAATTTGGGAGAGTTAACATCTTCGCAATATTGGGCCCTCTAGTCAATGAACTTCATATAGCTGTCTGTCTAGGCTGTCTTTAATTTCTCTAACTAATGTTTTCAAGTTCTGTTTGTAGCATTCTTACATATCTTTCATTAAGTTGTATTCTTTTCGTCGTTACTGCAAATTACATGTTTTAACATTTCACCATCTAATTTTTGTTGCCTGTGTAAATCTACTGCAATACGATAGATTTTGGTGTGTTGACCTCGATTCCAAGGATTTTGCTACATTCATTTCTTAGTCTTAATAGTTTATCCATAGGTTCATTTGGATTTTCTGTGTGCATGATCATTTTATGTGGTAAAGAGTTTTATTTTTTATTGTCCAGTTCTTATACTTTCCTTTTTTTTTTTTATTGCCTCATTGTACTAGCTGGGACATTGTTTATAATTTTGAATAGTAGTGATGATAGCATATGTTTGTCTTACTCTCATTCTCAATTTCAGGGGAGAAAGTTTTCAATATTTAAAGTAGGCATTTACTTAGTGTTGTTGAAACCTTTTTGCTAAATTAAGAAAATTCTCTTATTTCTAATTTGATAGGCATTTAAATCATGAACATGTGTTGACTTTTCTCAAAAGCTTTTTCTACATTTATTGAGATTATCCTATAATTTGTTTTTCCCTTATTTTTTCAACGTGGTAATCATATTAAAAAACGTTAAAACAATCTTGCATTCCTGTCATAAACCCAACAGATGTGCTATCATTTTTCTGTTTTGTTGGATTCAATTTTGTTGGATTCAATGCTAATATTTTGCTTAAGAATTTTGTATCTATGTTTAGGGAAGAGATTAGCTTGTAATTTTCATTTTGTGTAATGAACTTGCCTTGTTTTGGTATCGAGGATATGCTGGTCTTATAAAATCAATTGTGAAGTGTTTCCCTTTTTCATCCAATTCTCTGGAAGAGATTGGTATTACTTCTTCCTTCAATGTTTGAAAGAAAATTCATTAGTGAAGCCATCTGAGACTGGGATTTTCTTTGTAGTAAAGTTTTAAATTATGGATACAGTTATATTAAGTATAGACCTATACATATTTGCCATTTCTTCTTATGTCAAGTTTACTATTTTTTGGCTATAATTAGCTGTTATTTTTCTAACTTTTTGTGAGAAAGATACTTAGATTATTGATTTTCAGCCTGCTTTTCTAATATGTGCATTCAAAGGTCTGCATTTTCCTTTAAACCATGGTTTTAATAGCATCCTATAGGTTTTGATGTCATATTTAAATATTTCTGCTCAAGAAGTTTTAAAATGGCCATTGTAGTTTTTTTTCTATGACCTATAGGTTACTTAGACACTTAATGCTTAATTTTCAGTTATTTGGGATATTCTAATGATCTTCTAAAACTGATTTCTAGCTTAATCCCATTATTACCAAATAACACGCTGTAAAGATTTTAGTCTTTTGATATTTTTGAGACTTGTTTTATAGCCTGGTTGTGGTTACTCTTGGTAAATGATACATGTACACTTGAATAGACTGTATAGTATATTCTGTAGTTATTGGTGTAGCATTCTATATCTGTAGATTAGATCAGATTTATTAATTGAATTGATCAAACTTCCTATCCATAGGGTTTTTTGGTCAATTCTGTCAATTATTGAGATAGATAAGCTAAATCTCTCGCTGTAATGATGAATTTTTATGTCTCCTTTTAATTCTGTTAGCTGTTTCAAATATATTTTGAGGATATGTTATTAGATACATACAAATGTATAATTGTTATATATTCTTGTTGTGTTGGATCCTTTTATTATAATTAAATGCCTTTAGTTCTAGTAATGGTTCTTGACTTATAGTCTGCCTGTCTGATATTAGTATAGCTTTCCTTTGGTTAGTGTTTACATGGTGTATCTTTTTTATACTTTAACTTTTCAGACTTATTTTTGAGTTGTTTCTTTTATGAGCAGCATGTAGTTGGATTTTGCTTTCTTTCTCTCACCTTACAAATCTTTGGAGTATCTAATAGTCCATTTACATTTAAAGTAATTGATAATATATTTAGGTTTAAATTTACCATTTTACTCTTTGTTTTCTAATGATCTGATCTGTTTTCTTTTTTTCTTGCATTTTTAAACTAATCAAGTACTTAACATTCAGTTTTCTTCTCTATTGGCTTGTTAATGATATACTCTGTTGTTATTCTTTTAGCCATTATCCTAGAGAGGACAGCATCTGTCCTTCACTTGAGAATTTAAATTGTTACTTTAACCACTTTCCTCACAATGCATGGCTCTGAGAATAATTCAACTAAATAAATCCCCTGCTCCCTTCTGTGCTGTTGCTGTCATTTATTTTAATTTCACATATGAATAAAACCTCATGACATATTGTTACTGCTGTTTTATGCAGTTAGTATTCATTTATATTTACCGTTTCTTTTCATTCCTTCATGTGAGTCTTTAGTTCCCTCTGGGATTATTTGCCTTCTGTTGGAAGAACTCCCTTTAGTATTTCTTTGTATTTTTGTTTGTTTGAAACTTTATTTTTTCTTAATTCTTAAAGTATATTTTTGCTGCATGTAGAATTCTCAGTTGTCAGTTTCTTTCATTGCTTTAAGGATGTAACTTCATCATCCTCTGTCTTCTGTCTTCATCATCCTCCATCTTCCTCTGTCATCCCTCTGGTGGATGAGGCTATCTAAGAGGCTTGTGCAGGTCTCCTGATGTGAGGGACTGGTGGTGGGTAGAGCTGGGTGTTGCTCTGGTGGGCAGAGCTCAGTAAAACTTTAATCCGTTTGTCTGCTGATGGTTGGGGCTGGGTTCCCTCCCTGTTGGTTGTTTGGCCTGAAGCAACCCAACACTGGAGCATACCTGGGCTTTTGGTGGGGCTAATGGCAGATTCTGGGAGGGCTCACGCCAAGGAGTACTTCCCAGAACTTCTGCTGCCAGTGTCCTTGTCCCCGCAGTGAGACACAGCCACCCCCCGCCTCTGCAGGAGACCCTCCAACACTAGCTGGTAGGTCTGGTTCAGTCTTCCCTGGGGTCACTGCTCCTTCCCCTGGGTCCTGACGCGCACACTACTTCGTGTGTGCCCTCCAAGAGTGCAGTCTCTGTTTCCCCCAGTCCTGTCGAAGTCCTGCAATCAAATCCCACTAACCTTCAAAGTCTGATCCTCTAGGAATTCCTCCTCCCGTTTCCAGACCCCCGGCTTGGGAAGCCTGACGTGGGGCTGAGAACCTTCACTCCAGTGGGTGGACTTCTGTGATATATAAGTGTTCTCCAGTCTGTGAGTCACCCACCCAGCAGTTATGGGATTTGATTTTGCTGTGATTGCGCCCCTCCTAACATCTCATTGCGGCTTCTCCTTTGTCTTTGGATGTGGGGTATCTTTTTTGGTGAGTTCCAGTGTCTTCCTGTTGATGATTGTCCAGCAGCTAGTTGTGATTCTGGTGTTCTCACAAGAGGGGGTGAGAGCATGTCCTTCTACTCCACCATCTTGACTGCTCTCTTACCTAATAATTTTTAAAAGCCATTTTCAAAACAGATTTTTACTTTCCATAATACAATGAAAAGTATTAAATTCAAAATAAACTAAAATGAAAAATTAAGCATTCTGTGTCATTTTTCTAAAAATTATTTTTTTAAAAAATTGACAATAATAAGTTAAATATTTGTGTTTTCCAAATAATAAACTCAAATAACATGGTTCTTAATATTCCACAAATTACAAATAAAGATCTACACTAAAAGTCATATCATTTTTTTATAAAATTGCCTTATATATTTATAAGTGATTTTACTGTAAGAAATAATAAAGAACTGATTCAAAAGAAAGTATTCAAGACACCAAAATTATAACAACACTGCATGTCAGTTTAGGCAAAACAGTTTAGTCTCTTAGCTATTGATATATATTGAGTAAAATTTCTCTAGTTCAAATTTTGCAAGATGATTTTTTAGCCTTTCCTGTCTAGTTATTATATCTTCAAGAGGCTCCTGATTATTCCAAGATTCTAATCTAGAGGAAAAAAAATTGCATGATCATACATCTCTTTGTCAACTTAGATCAAATAAAGTAATAACCCTAAGAATGCTTTTGGAGTTCCACTTCCATAAAGAGTGAAGCAGTCTGTATAAGACCAACGATCCCATGAAGAAAGAGGGGACAAAATTTACAAAAGCGAAAAACTGTTTAATTTCTTAAACAGCAACCAAAGCAACCAGGACTTGAGGGACCAAGTTGCTGGAAAGAAAGGAAATGCACTAAAGTGGGCCTGACATTCTCTGCCACTTCAGTGTTCAAGGCATTTGCCAATTTTTGGCACAATTGGGGGCCAGGAGGCCAAGAAGAAAGTGGCAGCTCAAGTATTCTGGTTCACTGCAGTATGTGCTCAAAAATTAGAGTTCAGGTTTACCAAAGTGAGTAGGACTGGATGAGCCAAGACCCCAAAGGAAAGAGAAGTGCTGAGAGCAAGACCAATATTCTACATAACGTTTCCCTTCAAGATTCCTAAGCTGCGAAACATGAAACACCAGAAAACCAGAGAAAGTGGCATACATGAGGTTAAAATACTAAGTAGAGCTTTTGGTAGATTTGTAGGACTGAGGAAAAAGAAAGTGGAGCTCAGTCTAACCAAGGAGAAAGACCCCAGTAAACACTTCAGGTTTTCAGTTGGGATCTCTAAAAGGCTATGCCCTAGGAATAAAAGAAAACCAAAGTACAATATCCCTCAAAAAGAATGAAACTCAGAATCAAATCTTTTCAATTCGTGACTGAATCAAAACAGGCGGTCCCTAACTCTGTCTTCCAGAAGAAAACTAACTGCACTCTGAAGAAAGATAACATCATTCTGAGCATCTACAAGTTTTTCAAATACACTGTCTGACATTCTGTCAAAAATATCATGCTAGGGGACAAGACCAAATGACTAAAATTGGGACAGAGGAGTTGGGGGTGGGGGGAGACATAAGACAAAGTGACGCACTGGTGATCCAAATACTGAACTTATCAGGCATGGACATTAAAAGAACTGTGACTAATATGTTCAAAAGAATAAAATGACAAGTGAAGAATTTCACCAGAGAACTGGAATCTTTTAAAAAGAAAAAAGAAAGGTAAGAATCAAATAAAGATTGTAAATCTCAAAAATACAATAACTAGAACAGATTCACTTTGGCATGATGGAGTGAAGAGGTTGATAAACCCTCTCCCCACAAAGCAACTATAAAGCCAGTTAGAACTGTCAAATGCAATCATTTCAGGATTCTGGAAATTCCGGCGTACAACAAACTGAGAAGGTGAACTTTGGGTGAGATTAACATAAGTATTGTAGTACTCTTCCCTGGGGCCCCTCCCATCACCCCATGCCCCCCTTCAGCATGCTAGTTGAACCAGGGCAGAACCAATTGTGAGAAATAGCCACTTTGCTGCCACGTTCAAGGAAGCTCACTTGATATGAAACAATGTTGTTCAAAGTGGTGATCTCAGTCACAAGCTAATAGAGACAGAAGTTCCACGAGCCTAAGAAAACAATTGTTTGAGACAAGCCACAGATACGGTGTTCCAGAAGTTAAGACAGCAAAGGGAGGCTTGAAAAAGTTTTCACGTAGCCTGGGTTAACCAGAGGCTGAGTGCGTACATGGTAGAGACTAATGTCTAACACACTAACATATTCACAGCAAATAGAGTCTGAATACATGCACAGAGAAGATATGAGTGCCCATGGAAGTAAAAACAAGGGCAGACTTGAAAATGCCCTGAACTTTGAATGGACTCCCCAGGCCACATGCAGATCTCTCCATAGACGGTGGAAGCCTTACTGGCTTGAGACATTTGAGCACAACCTCTATCTCTGGCTGAACCTTCAGCTATGCAGACACAGAAAAGATCCCTAGGAAGCCAAGCTTTAAAAATAAACAATGAGGAAAAAAACCTGAGCAAAGACATCAGCTACACATCATGCAGGGACTTCACAAATTTAGGCCAATTATTAATCACAAACAAAATAAAACAACAACAACCACCCTTAGGAGGAAATAAATCACAATCCACAGTTGCTGTGATATATTATTAAAAATGTCCAGTATTCCACAAAAAAATGTTAAGATATGCAAACAAACAAGAACGTGACCTACACTCAGGGGGAAAAAAGTAGTCAATAAAAACTATCTGAGTGCCCCCAGATATTGAGTTTAGCAAAGACCTCAAGCCACTACTATAAATACATTTACAGAACTTTAAAGAGAAAAAAAAGGTTGAAAAACTTACAGGAAAGTATGATAATAATGACTCAACAAATAAAGAACCTCAATAAAGAAATATTATTTTTTAAAGAACAAATAGAAACTCAAGAGTTGAAAATTACAATAACTGAAATGAAAAATTCAGCAGAGGGGCTCAATGCTACATTTCAGATGGCAAAATAAAGATTAAGTAATATTAAGATAGATGAGGTGATATTATCTGGTCTGAAGAACAAGAAAAAAAATCATGAATTAATGATTAATTAATAAATAGCTCCATAGACCTTTGCGATAACATCAAGTATACCAACATACATGTAATGGGAGACTCTGATGGAAAGGAGAAAGAGAAGGGGGCAGAAAAAAATATTTGAAGATATACTCCAAAAAAATCCCAAATTTGATGTAACAAAGAGATCTGTACAGAGACACACCACAAACTGTTGAAAGACAAAGACAAAGATTAAATCTTGAAAGCAGAAAGAGAAAAACAATTCATCACATACAAAGGAATAATGAGATTAACAACTGACTTCTCAATAGAAACAACAGAGGCACTGGATGACAAAGTTCTGGAAAAAAAAAACAGTCTATCAATCAACTGAGCAAAACTTTGATTCAAAAACCAAGGTGGAAAAACAGATATTCCTAGATAAACAAGGACTGAGAGAATATCTTCCTACCAGACCTGGCTTACAAGAAATACTAAAGGAAGTCCTTCAAGCTTTAAGAAAATGACATCAGACATTAACTTAAATTGACATGGAGAAATGAAAAGTGTTCCAAACGCTAAATATGTAGTAAATACAAAATATTCTATAAATAAATATATTTTTTCATTTCTTCTCTTCCTTAAAACACATAAAATTGTAGAAAGCAATAATTATATATTGTTGAGTTTGAAGTATATATAGAGGCAATTTTTCAGTTTTTAATATATGTAGATATAATATATATGATAATAAGAACCCAAAGGAAGGGGGAGGAAAAGGATATATATTTGAACAAAGTTTCTATTTTCACAGAATTAAGTTACTGTTAATCTGCAGTACACTTCTATAAATTACAACACATTGTAATCCCTAGAGCAACCACTAAGAAAATAACTACAATGACAACAACAAAAAAAGCATATTTAAAAATCAACAAATTAAAATGTCCCACTAAAAACTAGTTAATACAAAAAAGTCAAGGAGGAAGAGAGGCATGAAACAGAGAGCAGAATGGCAGACACAATATCATATCAATAATTACATTAAAAGTGAATGGATTAAACATTCCAATCAAAAAACAGAGATTGTCCAACTGATTAAAAAAGCACAGCTGATACCCTGAGAAAACCATAATTCATAAAGAGTCATGTACTACAATGTTCACTGCAGCACTATTTACAATAGCCAGGACATGGAAGCAACTTAAGTGTCCATCAACAGATGAATGGATAAAGAAGATGTGGCACATATATACAATGGAATATTACTCAGCCATAAAAAGAAACGAAATTGAGTTATTTGTAATGAGGTGGATGGACCTAGAGTCTGTCATACAGAGTGAAGTAAGTCAGAAAGAGAAAAACAAATACTGTGTGCTAACGCATATATATGGAATCTAAAAAAAAAAATGGTTCTGAAGAATCTAGGGGCAGGACAGGAATAAGGACACAGACATAGAGAGTGGACTTGAGGACACAGGGAGGGGGAAGGGGAAGCTGGGATGAAGTGAGAGAGTGGCATGGACATATATACACTACCAAATGTAAAATAGATAGCTAATGGGAAGCAGCTGCATGGCATAGGGAGATCAACTCAGTGCTTTGTGACCACCTAGAGGGGTGGGATAAGGAGGGTGGGAGGGAGATGCAAGAGGCAGGGAATATGGGGATATATGTATGCATATAGCTGATTCACTTTGTTATATAGCAGAAACTAACACAACACTGTAAAGCAATTATACTCCAATAAAGATGTTAAAAAAAAAAAGCACAACTGAACTAGATGCTATCTAGAAGAGAAACATTTCAGGTTCTAACATACAAATAGATTGGACAAAGGAGAGAAAGATCGATACTGTAAATAAAGATTAGAAAGAAAATCAATGAGCCAGAAAACAATAGAGAAAATCACTGAAACTAAAAGTTGGTTTGTAAAGGAAAACCCAACAAAACTGACAAACCAACTAAGCTAGTTAAGCTAAGTTAGTTAAGCTTCTGTTAGTAAAACAGAAGACGTGAGTTGTCAGGTTATCAAGTTATATACAGAGAGGACATCACTATGGACCCTACAGAAATGGAAAGGCTTATACAAGAATATTATGAACACTTTATGTCCACAAATTAGACAACTTAGATGAAATAAGCAAATTCCCCCAAAAAATACCAAAATGGACTCAAAAGAGAAACTCTGAATAGAACTATACAAGGAAAACAATTGCATTGGTAAATAAAAATCTTCCCGCAAAGAAAAACCCAAGGCCAGATGGTTTTTATCAAAAATGTTAAAAAGAAATAAAGCCCATTCTTCACAAACTCTTTCAGAAAATAAAGGAAGGGAAGAGTTCCCAGCTCATTCTATAACACCAGCATTGCCTTGATTGCAAAGCCAGATAAAGCTATAACAAGAAAACTATAGAGCATAACTCCTCACGAATACAGACACAAAAATCCTTTTAAAAAGCAGACTGAATTCCAGAGGGCAGACAGCAGAAGCAAGAAGAACTACAATCCTGCAGCCTGTGGAACAAAAACCACATTCACAGAAAGACAGACAAGATGAAAGGCAGAGGGCTATGTACCAGATGAAGGAACATGATAAAACCCCAGAAAAACAACTAAATGAAATGGAGATAGGCAATCTTCCAGAAAAAGAATTCAGAATAACGATAGTGAAGATGATCCAGGACCTCAGGAAAAGAATGGAGGCAAAGATCGAGAAGACGCAAGAAATGTTTAACAAAGATCCAGAAGAATTAAAGGACAAACAAACAGACATGAACAATACAATAACTGAAATGAAAAATACACTAGAAGGAATCAATAGCAGAATAACTCAGGCAGAAGAATGGTTAAGTGACCTGGAAGACAGAATGGTGGAATTCACTGCTGTGGAACAGAATAAAGAAAAAAGAATGAAAAGGAATAAAGGCAGCCTAAGAGACCTCTGGGACAACATTAAACGCAACAACATTTGCATTATAGGGGTCCCAGAAGGAGGAGAGAGAGAAAGGACCCGAGAAAATATTTTAAGAGATTATAGTTGAAAACTTCCCTAACATGGGAAAGGAAATAGCCACCCAAGTCCAGGAAGCGCAGAGAGTCCCATGCAGGATAAACCCAAGGAGAAACACGCCGAGACACATAGTAATCAAATTGGCAAAAATTAAAGACAAAAATTATTGAAAGCAGCAAGGGAAAAATGACAAATAATGTACAAGAGAACTCCCATAAGGTTAACAGCTGATTTCTTAGCAGAAACTCTACAAGCCAGAAGGGAGTGGCATGATATACTTAGAGTGATGAAAGGGAAGAACCTACAATCAAGATTACTCTAGCCAGCAAGGATCTCATTCAGATTTGATGGAGAAATCAAAAGCTTTACAGAGAAACAAAAGCTAAGAGAATTCAGCACCACCAAACCAGCTCTACAACAAATGCTAAAGGAACTTCTCTAAGTGGGAAACACAAGAGAAGAAAAGGACCTACAAAAACAAACCCAAAACAATTAAGAAAATGGTCATAGGAATATACATATCAATAATTACCTTAAACATAAATGGATTAAATGCTCCAACCAAAAGACACAGGCTTGCAGAATGGATACAAAAACAAGACCTATATAGATGCTGTCTACAAGAGACCCACTTCAGACGTAGTGACACATACAGACTGAAAGTGAGGGTATGGAAAAAGATATTCCATGCAAATGGAAATCAAAAGAAAGCTGGAGTAACAATACTCATATCAGATAAAATAGACTTTAAAATAAAGAATGTTACAAGAGACAAGGAAGGATACTACATAATGATCAAGGGATCAATCCAAGAAGAAGATATAACAATTATAAATATATATGCACCCAACATAGGAGCACCTCAATACATAAGGCAACTGCTAACAGCTGTAAGAGAGGAAATGGACAGTAACACAATGATAGTGGGGGACTTTAACACCTCACTTACACCAATGGACAGATCATCCAAAATGAAAATAAATAAGGAAACAGAAGCTTTAAATGACAAAATAGACCAGATAGATTTAATTGATATGTGTAGGACATTCCATCCAAAAACAGCAGATTATACTTTCTTCTCAAGTGTGCACGGAACATTCTCCAGGATAGATCACATCTTGGGTCACAGATTAAGCCTCAGTAAAGTTAAGAAAATTGAAATCATATCAAGCATCTTTTCTGACCACAACGCTATGAGATTAGAAATGAATTACAGGGGAAAAAATGTAAAAAACCCAAACACATGGAGGCTAGAGAAGAGCTAACACCCATCCTTCTCAAACTCTTCCAAAAAACTGCAGAGGAAGGATCACTCCCGAACTCATTCTATGAGGCCACCATCACCCTGATACCAAAACCAGACAAAGATACTACAAAAAAAAGAAAAGAAAATTACAGACCAATATCATTGATGAATATAGATGCAAAAATCCTAAACAAAATACTAGCAAACAGAATCCAAAAACACATTAAAAGGATCATACACCATGATCAAGTGGGATTTATCCCAGGGATGCAAGGATTCTTCAATATATGCAAATCAATCAATGTGATACACCATATTAGCAAATTGAAGAATGAAAACCATATGATCATTTCAATAGATGCAGAAAAATCTTTTGACAAAATTCAACACCCATTTATGATAAAAACTCTCCAGAAAGTGGGCAAAAAGCTACCTCAAAATAATAAAGGCTATATATGTCAAACCCACAGTAAACATCATTCTCAATGGTGAGAAACTGAAAGCATTTCCTCTAAGATCAGGAACAAGACAAGGATGTCCACTCTCACTGCTATTATTCAACATAGTTTTGGAAATCCTAGCCTCGGCAGTCAGAGAAGAAAAAGAAATAAAAGGAATACAAATTGGAAAAGAAGAAGTAAAACTGTCACTGTTTGCAGATGATATGATACTATACATAGAGAATCCTAAAGATGCCACCAGAAAAAAAAAAAAAAAGATGCCACCAGAAAACTACTAGAGCTAATCAATGAATTTGGTAAAGTTGCAGGATACAAAATGAATGCACAGAAATCTCTGGCATTCCTGTACACTAATGATGAAAAATCTGAAAGAGAAATTAAGGAAACACTCCCATTTACCATTGCAAAAAGAATAAAATACCTTGGAATAAACCTACCTAGGGAGACAAAATACCTGTATGCAGAAAACTATAAGACACTGATGAAAGAAATTAAAGATGATACTGACAGATGGAGAGATATACTATGTTCTTGGATTGGAAGAATCAACATTGTGAAAATGACTATACTACCAAAGCAATCTACAGATTCAATACAATCCCTATCAAATTACCAATGGCATTTTTTACAGAACTAGAACAAAAAATCTTAAAATTTGTTTGGAGACACAAAAGACTCCGAATAGCCAAAGCAGTCTTGAGGGAAAAAAATGGAGTTGGAGGAATCAGACTCCCTGACTTCAGACTATACTACAAAGCTACAGCAATCAAGACAATATGGTACTGGCACAAAAACATAAACATAGATCAAGGGAACAAGATAGAAAGCCCAGAGATAAACCCATGCACCTATGGTCAGCTAATCTATGACAAAGGAGGCAAGGATATACAATGGAGAAAAGACAGTCTCTTCAATAAGTAGTGCTGGGAAAACTGGACAGCTACATATAAAAGAATGAAATTAGAACACTCCCTAACACCATACACAAAAACAAACTCAAAATGGATGAGAGACCTAAATGTAAGACTGGACACTATAAAGGTCTTAGAGGAAAACATAGGAAGAACACTCTTTGACATAAATCACAGCAAGATCCTTTTTGATCCACCTCCTAGAGTAATGGAAATAAAAACAAAAATAAACAAATGGGACCTAATGAAACTTCAAAGCTTTTGAACAGCAAAGGAAACCATAAACAAGACCAAAAGACAACCCTCAGAATGGGAGAAAATACTTGCAAATGAATCATCAGACAAAGGATTAATCTCCAAAATATATAAACAGCTCAGGAAGCTCAATATTAACAAAACAAACAACCCAATCCAAAAATGTGCAGAAGACCTAAATAGACATTTCTCCAAAGAAGACATACAGATGGCCAAGAAGCACATGAAAAGCTGCTCAGCATCACTAATTATTAGAGAAATGCAAATCAAAACTACAATGAGGGCTTCCCTGGTGGCGCAGTGGTTGAGAGTCCGCCTGCCGATGCAGGGGACACGGGTTCGTGCCCCGATCCGGGAAGATCCCACATGCTGCGGAGCGGCTGGGCCCGTAAGCCATGGCCGCTGAGCCTGCGCATCTGGAGCCTGTGCTCCGCAACGGGAGAGGCCACAACAGTGAGAGGCCCGCGTACCGCAAAAAAAAAAAAAAAAAAAAAACTACAATGAGGTTATCACCTCACACCAGTTAGAATGGGCTTCATCAGAAAATCTACAAACAACAAATGCTGGAGAGGGTGTGGAGAAAAGGGAACCCTCTTGCACTGTTGGTGGGAATGTAAATTGATACCGCCACTATGGAGAACAGTATGGAGGTTCCTTAAAGAACTAAAAATAGAATTACCATATGACCCAGCAATCCCACTACTGGGCATATACCCAGTGAAAACCACAATTCAAAAAGACACTTGCACCCCAGTGTTCATTGCAGCACTATTTACAATAGCCAGGTCATGCAAGCAACCTAAATGCCCATCGACAGACGAACGGATAAAGAAGATGTGGTACATATATACAATGGAATATTACTCAGCTATAAAAAGGAACAAAATTGGGTCATTTATTGAGACATGGATGGATCTAGAGACTGTCATACAGAGTGAAGTAAGTCGGAAATAGAAAAACAAATATCGTATATTAATGCATATATGTGGAACGTAAAAAAATGGTACAGATGAACTGGTTTTCAGGGCAGAAATTGTGACACAGATGTAGAGAACAAACGTATGGACCCCAAGGGGGGAAAGCCGCAGGGGGGTGGTGGTGGTGGTGTGGTGAATTGGGCAATTGGCATTGACATGTATACACTGATGTGTATAAAATTGATGACTAATAAGAACCTGCTGTATAAAAAAAAATAGAGAAAACCTATTTATTAGGTTTATAGACATGTGTGCAATTTAAAAGAAAACAACAGTACTGTTATCTTGAAAAAAAAAAAAAGACTATACATTTTCCTGTAAGCACAGCTTTAGTCACCTCCAAGCTTTGGTATGTAATATTTTTATTATCATTCAGTTCACATTATTTTCTAACTCCAATTGTGATTTGTTTTTTGGGGGGTTACTTAGAAATAGTGTATTTCATAACTTCCAGTTACTTTTTTGTTACTGATTTGTAGCTTAACTACAAGTCAAGAAACACACTTTGTATAATTTTGATACTTTGACATTTGTTAAAATTTGCCTTATAGCACTATATGGTCAGTTTTAAAAATGTTCCAAGTGTGCTTGAAAATAATTTGTAATTTAAAGTTTTGGAGTATTGTGACTATATATCTGCTTGTTGAATCAAATTTGCTGCTCACATTAAGTTTTTTATATCCTTACTAATTTTTTTTGGGAGGGTCTACTGGTTCTGAAGGAGGTATCCTCTATCAGTGAATGACAGCAGTATATTAAATCTCCTATTATATAGTGAATTTGTCTATTTTTTCCTTGTAGCTCTGTTGCTCTATATAAAATGATGTTGATAATGTGGGGGGCAATGGGTATGTGGGAAATCTTTGTACGTTACTCTCAATTTTGTTGTGAATCTTAAACTGCTCAAAAAAAAATAAAATCTTCGAAAATATTGTTAGATACACAGAAATCACATTCACCTATTCTGATATACCAGTGTTACCCTGATATATTGCTGGAGAAACCTTTTTATTATTAACCCTAATTTATTTTTATATATACCACTGTGGTAAACAACCAATATTGTGATGAACTATAATGTCCTTATGTTTGTGTTTTTGATAGACGCTGATTTTGAATTAATAGAAGCTCAAAAGTGGAGCCTGTAACATTTTAAAATAAATGTTTTTGTTCAATATATTAAGTTTGTAAATATTTATAGTACACTGCAGAACAAAAAAGGAGAAACCAGTGACTTTACAGGAACATATGAAAGAAAACCTTTCCCTGTTTTTTGTCTCTTTCTGACATTCCTATTTGGTAGATTAGTAGATATGAAATAAGGCTTGATAGAGTTATAAGTATTTACACATAGGGGACACGAATGGCTACCTTATAGACATCTAGATAGTGAAAGTTGTTTCTAAATTGTAAAGTGCTATATACTTTCACTCATCCAGATAAGAAAGTACAACAAATAACAGTATGTATATCAAAACCCTTGATGAAATTACGAAATGCTACACAATGTAAGGCATTCTTACTAGAACCCTGGAGCTGGCTCCTGCTTTGCAGTTCATGGTTTTTTCATAGGAAATACAGAAATAGGACTTTTTGCAGCAAATAAGTTAGACTACTTGGTAAATGAACATCGAGATGCCACCAGCATGTATCTCGCCGCCTTGTAACTCCTGTGTTTTACGTACATGCTAGTCCCTGTCACTAGATTGTGAGCTCTGTGAGGAGGGTGACAGCGCCTTCCTTGCTCCTTATTAGGTATATGGTACCTGGAGGTGCTCTATAAATGTTGGCTGGGCTTCCCTGGTGGCGCAGTGGTTGGGAGTCCGCCTGCCGATGTAGGGGACGCGGGTTCGTGCCCCGGTCTGGGAGGATCCCACATGCCGCGGAGCAGCTGGGCCCGTGAGCCATGGCCGCTGAGCCTGCGCGTCCGGAGCCTGTGCTCCGCAGCGGGAGGGGCCACAACAGTGAGAGGCCCGCGTACCGCAAAAAAAAAAAAATGTTGGCTAAGTAAGTATGTTAAAGAAAAATTTTATATTGGACACTTGTTAAAAATGGCAAGGGAGATTTTATTCAGTACTTCTGCAGTAGGGGAGAGAGACTTCAGTGTAAACTGAGCCACGGCGACAAAAGGCAGGAAGCCTAGGAAGTCCTGGGGTGTGCTAACAGAAGGGCACTAGAGGTCTCTAAGGGGAGTTGGTCCAGATGGTTAGGTCATCTGGGTTTGTTCATTGTCCCTTATCTGGAGGAGAAACAAACCTCTTCTATCTTTAGGACGTGAAGTAGTTTTGCAGCTTGGAGCAAGGTGCCCACTGAAGTTAGGCTCCTATCCTCCCATAGGAACTGGGAGACAGGAGCGCTCTCTCCCTGGGTGTTTGCATTTCAGAGAGGTAGCTCCCAGCTCACTGGGGACATGCTTCTGGGTGGTAGAAGAGTTACATCTCAAAGGGGCAGGAAAAGTTGATAATTGCAAGCTTTTTAAAGCTCTAAGAAAAGGGAGGTCAGGGGTCGGTAGTCAGGTGTTGGCTGGAACAAACTGAATTCTTTTGGCAGTTTTGAGCTTTGTAAGGCAGGCATTTCAGGGAGCTGGGGTCATCATTCTAGGAATATGGCCTTGAGCTGATAGAAACTATGCTAGTGTTTGCTTAAGTCTCTTAGTGTACTTAAGGGTGGATGAAATCCATTTGTGCTGGAAGTTGTAGGTCTCATAGGCCAAGGGGAGGCCCAGTTGAGTAGAGGTCACAGGGGAGCCTGATGCACGTCTGGTCAAGGAGAGAGTCTTTGTCAGTAACACAGGGCAAGCCAAGGGTCTTTTTTGAATGGAAATCCAGGACGAAACCAGAAGTGGCATAGAGATCAGGGATGTTTAGAAGAATTTAATGTCCAGTAATTGCTGGGGGGAGAGGGGACTAATGTTTGTTTACTTGGGCATGTTACATCTGTTATTTTTACTTAATCTTTCTAATAACCCTTGTGAGGTCAGTACTATCTTCATATTAAATCAAGAGACAGAGATTCAGACATTTTAAATAACATAATCAGGGTCATAGAGTTAATGACTGGCGGAGTTTGGATTCAAATCCAGATTGTTTTGACTTCAAGTACCAATATGTGACCTGTGCATGACCATCAGGATGTATTTTAATATTGTTATACAGCAATTTGCTTTTCTTAGAAGTAGTTTACATTTGTAACAGTTAATACTGATAAGCTGTTTACTAAGTGTCAGATCCTAAGAGGTAAATTCAGTGAGGTCTAATAGACTTTGTTTTCTTTTTGTTTTAATCCAGCATGTTTTTTATTTTTATTTTTTTAGGATTTTTTTGATGTGGACTATTTTTAAAGTCTTTATTGAATTTGTTACAACAGTGCTTCCACTTCATGTCTTGGTCCCTTGGCGGCCACATGCAGGATGCAAGCTCCCCAACCAGGGATCAGATCGGCACCCCCTGTACTGGAAGGCCAAGTCCCAACCACTGGACCGCCAGGGAACCCTGTAAGGTCTAATAAACTTTGATTAGTGAGAAAGTAAGAGTATTACTAGTAATTTGCTTTGTCCAGATGTAGATGCTCTCAGCTGTCATTTGAATGACTGCTGACACCCCCATACATATGGAAAGGCCACTCCTAATCCTAGATCCCTGTAATGTTGGAACAGGAAGGTCTTTAGCCATCAAGTCCAGAATCTTAATTTCTCAGGAGAAACAGCCATGACCCAGAAAGGTTAAGTGATTTTCCCGAGTGATTTACTCAAGATCCCAGAGCCTACTCATTAGGAAACGCTGGGATTGGTTTAACCAAAAATGATTGCAGCCCAATTTGGGGATTTACCTAAGATGTCCTTATCACAGAATATATTTACTATATGTCAAACTGCCACAGTCTTGCCACTGCATTGTCTTAGCAAATAACCTTAAAAGGTGAAGTTGCCCGTGGGTGGAGACGGCAGTGACTCAGCAGTGTCCCTGTAGCCCCGTCAGTGATTGAGCAGAGCTCTCTGTGTCAGACACTTCTGCCTGAATCTGCTAAACCTCTTTTGAGTGACCCTCCGCTTCTCTGCCCCCGCCCCCAGCCCCAAGACTATAGTTTAGGCAGAAATAAAGTAACAGCAACTTGACAACAATAAGAAAGCAACCAACGCAGATCTAAAAACAAAAACAAACCTTAAAAATTTTTTTTGCCTAAATGTGACCGTTAGAGTGTTTTAAAAATTTCAAAGATCGAAATACATCATTTCTCTTAACTTATGTCAAAACCTATTCATTTATGCTGTTTTAGGTGTTAAACAGTAAGCTGGTTTCCCCCTTGTTATTTTCCCTCTGTATTCCTATGCCTAAATTTCATCTTTGCCTCTGCATTTTTTTTCAGTACTAAAATAACCCATTTAAAAAAACTGCAGTAAGAGCACTTAAGATGAGATCTACCTTCTTAATGAGTTTTTGAGTGTACAATACATTGCTGTTGACCATAGATTCAATGTTGTTCAGCAGATCTCTGAAACTTACTTTTTGCTTAGCTGAAACTTTTTGCCGGTTGATTAGTAATTCATTTCCCCCTCCCCTCAAACCCTGGCAACCTCCATTCCACTCTTTGGTTCTGTGAATTTGACTACTTTGGCTACTTCATGTAAGTACTGGGGGGGGCCAAAAAGTTCATTCGGGTTTTCCATAAGATGTGGTGGAGAAACCCGAATGAACTTTTTGGCCAACCCAGTAGGATCATGCAGTGTTTGTCTTTATGTGATTGGCTTATTTCACGTAACATAATGTCTTCAAGGTTCATCCATGTTGCTGAAAATGGCAGGATTTCCTTCTTTTTTATGGCTGAGTAGTATTGCATTGTATGTATACCACACTTTTTTCATCCATTTACCCATCGATGGACATTTAGGTGATTTCTACATACTGGCTGTTGTGAGTAGTGCTGCAGTGAACATGGAGTGCTAATGTCTCTTTGAGATCTTGATTTCAGTTCCTTTGGATAAATACCCAGAAGTGGGATTGCTGGACCATACAGTGTTTCCTCCGTCATGTTTTCCATAGTGGCTGCACCATTTTGCATTTCTACCAAGTGGGTTCCAGTTTCTCCACATCCTTGCCAACACTTGATATTTTCTGATTTTTTGGATAGTAGCCATCCTAACAGGTATGAAGTGATGTCTCATTGTGATTTTGATTTGCACATCCCTGATGATTAGTGACATTGAACAGTTTTTTTGTTTTTTTTGTTTTTTTGTTTTTTACCTTTTAGCCATTTGTATGTCTTCTTTGGAGAGATGTCTCTTCAAGTCCTTAGCCTATCTTTAAATCAGATTATTAGTTTTTTGCTGTTGAGTTGAAGGAGTTCCTGATATATTTTGGCTATTAACCCCTTATCAGATATACGGTCTGCCAATATTTTCTCCCATTATGTAGGTTGCCCTTTCACTCTGTGGATTGTTTCCTTTGCTGTGCAGAAGCTTTTTAGCCTGATGTGGTCTCACTTTCCCCCTTGCCTTCTGGACATCGTTTTCATCCCGGTTATCCCTTTGGACCCCTGGGTGTGGAAACATCGCATGGCTCTTCATTCTATTGGGTCACACGGGGGGATAGGTGGAGTTACTAGCAAAGCCGTAGAACAGGGGTGTTAGCGCTGCGGTGGACGTGAGTGAGCGGGGAGTTGTTAACGACCAATGAGCATGAATAAGTAGGAGAGCAGGGGGCGAGGATGGGAGTTGGGGGCTGTCAGATTAAGTCACTGCAAAAGTGACTTAAAAGTGGCCCGTGGGGAATAGAGTGGAGGCAGAGAACGGTGTTTCATTTTCATGGAGGCATGGAATAGGCAATGGGAAACCTGGGCTATAAGATGGGGTCAGTCAGGGCCACTTAGAGAAAGGAAATCTACTCCTTAAGAGAGAAAAGTAGAAAATCAGGGTATGTTAACTATAATATAAAAGAATATTAAGGTGTGGAAACAAGGAAGGCAGGAGGTGTAGCTCCCCCTTCCCTGCATCCCCTCAGCATCCTTTGACTCTTCCTCTCGCAGCGTTTATCATCAGGTGCTGTCATAGCCGAGTTACTTGGGCTCCACCTCAAATTGTACTTTCCTTGAGGGTTAGATCATCATCAACACCAAGCACGAGGTCCAATAAGTATTTGGTTTATGAACAGATACACATGGTGGATGGGCAGCAGGAGAAACTCAACATCCCTGAACACAAACATTGGAAAGCAGAGACAGGAAGCTTTGCTACTGGTTTTTATTTTTGTCTTTTTATTATGGAAGAACTTTAAACATATTCAAAAGTAGAGAAAATGGTAGAATGAATCCCTTTTTACTAATCATGAAGCCTTAACAATGGTCAACATATGGCCAATCTAGCTTCCTTTATCTGCCCCCTCCCCATTGGATTATTTCAAACAAAGCCCAGATGTTGTACTATTTCATCTGTGAAAACGCCAGGGTGTATATTTAAAACAACAAAGAGACTTGCCTTTTTAAAAAATATAACCACAATGCTATTAGCACACCAGAAAACAGCATTCTTTGCTGTCATCAAATATCTGATCAGTGTTCAGATTTCCCTGATTGTCTTGTAAATTTTTTCCCAGTTGGTGTGTTAGAGTCGGAATCCAAATAAGGACTACACATGCATTTAGCTGATAAATGTCTTAGGACACTGTTAATCTATAGGTTCACCCTTTTTCCCCCCCTTGCAATTTATTGAAAAAAAAAAAAAAACAGATCCTTTGCCTGTAGAGTTTCCCACAGTGTGGAGTTTTGCTAATTATACCCCCTGGTGTAGCTTAATTTTTCTGTCCCCTATATTTCCTGTAAATTGGTAATTAGAACCAAAGCTTTGACAGATTTTCCATTTTTTGGCAAGATTTCAGGGAGGGATGGTATATACTTTCTACTGTAGGACATCAGGGAGCACATACTACCTGGTCCCCCTGTCTGTGAGGTTAAGTTTGACCTGTGAACAGGTGTTGTCAGCCTGATCCATCCATCATAAACTTCCCCATCTGCTTTGTGCCCAGTGGTTTTAGCAACCATTGATAATTATTGTCTAGATCAGGGGCTGGCAAACATTTTCTGTAAAGGGCTGGATAGTGAATATTTTGGGCTTTGAGAGCCATATGGTCTCTGTCATTGCAGACAGCAGCCTGATGCAATATGTAAATGAGTGGGTATAAGTGTGTTCCTATAAAACTTTATTTACCAGATTAGATCTGGCCTGCTGGCCCTTATTTGCCAACTCCTGACCTACATCAGTTATTTCATTAGGGGTTGCAAAATAATATTATGATTCTGTCATTCTTTCTTTGTTTATGAAACGCTTCTATAAAGAAGAACTTTGCCCCATCAGTTATTTGGCTACCCTAAGGAACTGTTTGCCAAGGAAAGGCAGGGTAAATGCTTGAGTCTTTCCCTTTATTTATTATACATCTTCAGAATAAGGTGTTGGGTTCCTAGCATCTTCCAAAGGTGATCATTTTGTTTTATTAAATATCATCATGAAATTATTGATTTTTAAAAAATTTTTTTATGTGTTTATTTTATTTTATTTTTGGCTGTGTTGTGTCTTTGTTGCTGTGCATGTGTGGGTTTTCTCTGACTGTGGCGAGCGGGGGCTACTCTTCATTGCGGTGCGTAGGCTTCAGTAGTTGCAGCACACAGGCTCAGTAGTTGTGGCGCATGGGCTCAGTTGCCCCAAAGCATGTGGGGTCTTCCCGGACCAGGGATTGAACCTGTGTCCCCTGCATTGGCCGGCAGATTCTTAACCACTGCGCCACCAGGGAAGTCCCGAAATTACTGATTTTTTACATATTTGATGTTTCAGTCCTGCTAGACTTAGGCCCTGTAGATGCACAGGAGAGCCTAGTGGCTAGTGTCTTAATAGTCACACTGCAGCCATGTGGCACTTCCTAGGCGTTTTTAGCTGTCCGGCAGAATGTCTTTGATGTACACTTGTCATACAATATATCAGTGGTCTCCACCTGCAGCTGTAGAATCCATGATGCTCTAGTTTTCAGTTTTATTAGGTAAGAAAAACAATCTTTTTCAAATTCATTCAAATTCAGCAATTAGATTCCTTCTCGAAGTTTTACATGGTTTTTAATCTATGTTAAAACACTTGTTTTTAATCATGACTGGCTCACTGCTATTAAAAGCAAAATTGACATTTAAATGTTCATAATGGAGGATTATTTAGTTAGCCTACAATCTGAAATTTGATTTAATACCCTTTGGTTTTTCATTAGTGCCTAGTGGGAAAAAAAATGGACAGTTTTAAAGAGCTTAATTTTTTTTTTTTTTTTTGCGATACGCGGGCCTCTCACTGTTGTGACCTCTCCCGTTGCGGAGCACAGGCTCCGGACGTGCAGGCTTAGCGGCCATGGCTCACGGGCCCAGCCGCTCTGCGGCATGTGGGATCTTCCCGGACCGGGGCACGAACTCGCGTCCCCTGCATCGGCAGGCGGACTCTCACCACTGCGCCACTAGGGAAGCCCCTTACATACTTTTATAGTTAAAGATTTCTTGGGGAGTTCAGATAATCAGATTCAATATTTCTTTACAGAAATGGTAGGGTGTTAGATTTATAATTTAAAAATCTGGATTAAAAATGTATAGTATTCAAGAATATTTACCAAGACAACGTGCTGACTTCACCACACTTAGAAGGGTGTGTTGTACCATCATCACACATTGGTAGAGATAGGAGGAGTCTTGGAGACAACGCAGTCTATTTATTTACGTGGCAAGTATTTAATGAGTATTTACTCTGTGTTGGCTTCTGATGGGCGCTTGTGCTACAGCGGTAAACAGTGGATCGATGGCTCTTGTATTCTTAGAGTTGACGTTTTAGTTGTGGACATCAAGAGTAGACAAACGAATTTTTAGTCTAATTGGGCTTGTAGAGGTCTGTTGAAGAACGTAAACGGGGTGCTGTAATAGAAAATAAAGGGTAAGGAATTAAAAAAATAAGGTACAGGTTTTCCTCGCTATCTGAAGGTAGAGTGTTCCTATAAAACCTTTCGTTAAGCCGAAATGGTGTAAAGCGAAGCAATGACCTTAGGACACATCTTGCTAACAGATGCACAAAGTAAATTGAGGAAAAGTACAGATGCTCACAGACACAGTTCAAAGCTATGGCGGCTGGATGCGGAGATGTTGAGATGCTGAGCGTGGTCCCTAGGAAGGAGCTTGGTGGGGCCCCTCTTGCTGCTGGGGTGCGCGCTGCCTCTGTAACGGTTGCTGCAAAACCAACACTGAACACTGTTTTCGCTTGTCGCCTTTTTTCATAAAATTGAAAATCTTCCATAGATTTCTTTCGATTAGCAAAAACAGGTATTAAGGTAGGTCTTTTGTAAAAGGGAAGTGACATAAAGTGAACTTTCGAAAAGCGGGGGATACCTGTAATTAGGGAGGCCCTCTTTGAGGACTTTCTGTCGAAGTTGAGATCAATAAAAAGGAATGAGCTTGGCAAGGACATTTCATATCGGCCTAAAGCAGGATAGAGTTTGGACTGTTCCTGGAACTTAACAAAGGCAGATGTGACGGGAAGGCAATGTGGGCGGTGACTCAAGACGAGACTGGAGGGAAGGCAAGGGCCAGATTGTACTGTGAGCACCGTGCTGTATGGAGTCTGGATTCTACTGTCTGCGTAACAGAAAACTATTGAACGGTGGTGACTGTTTTGCTTAGTATATTAGGAAACATTTAGAGAAAATGTAAAAGCCTTAATGACAAAGTATATACCTCCTCAGCGTGATGTCTATATAAATATAATCTAATTCACATTTTTAGAAGCTTATATTCGGCTGCTGCAAAGAAAAGGGTTTGTACCAGGGCAAGATAGAAGCAGGAAGATAAGATCAGTTAGGAGGCAGTATCGTAATGGATAAGGTCAAATGTTGGGTGACGCTGGAAGCTTGGAGAGACACTTTGGAGGTTGAATTGACTCATGCTGCCAATGGGCTGGATGTGAGGAGTGAGACGCAGTGTGCAGTCAAACCTAGACTGGCCTAGACTGTGGCCTGCAGAACAGAGAATTGGTGGTGCCATTTATTATGATGGGGTAACTGTGTTGGGTGAGGTTAGAAGTGAAGATCCGAACTTGTCTTAGATTTAACTTACGTTTGAAAGGTTGGTAAGAATATAAGGGCAGGGGTCCAGTAGGCGGTCTGGAACTCAGAGGAAAGGTATGAGCTGCAGACACAGAATCGGGGGAGCTGTCAGGTGGTATTTAAAGCTGTAGGAGCAGACGAGATGATCTGGGGGAAAGATTGCAAATAAGAAGAACAATGGCTCAAGGCCAGGTTCTTGGGGATTTGGTAGAAGAGGAGCTGTAGAGAACACGGAGAAAGAGTGGTCAGGAAGAGAGCTGGGAAAGCGTGGCATCCCGGCAGGGATGAGAAGAGAGGGTCTCAGGAGGAAGGGCGTGGGCGATATATCACCTCTGTCTTCCAGAAGAAAGACAATTTTATTGGTTTGGAAGAAGAGGGAACATTTGAGTATGTGTGAGAGAGTGTGTGTGTGTGTGTGTGTGTGTGTGTGAGATTAGCTTCATTTAGTGAAACAATCATTAAAATAATTAACTTACTTCTACCTAAGTTTGAAATTGTGCAAAACACCTATGTTAGTTTCTTTGATCATTTGATTCTTTCTTGATATGATTAGAGAGTTTTATTAAATTTTAACCAAGGGAAATTGTGGGGAAAGGAATTAATAGCAAAGAGATTTGTCTAATGGGAAAGGGCTCAGTCACTTTTAATAATGTAATTTGCAACCTATATTCCTATTAACGCTTTATCTTCTTATGTTATACCTTTGCGTCTTCCAAGTAAAGAGTAAGGTACCAAGCAAACAACCTAGACTTATAAGACTTATACATTATCTGTTCGTGCCCCATATAGATAGAATAAAGAAGAAAAAAAAACGAATGAAATTTCCTTTTCATCTTATCAGGTAGTGGAGATTATTAGGATCCTGTACACTTGGTAGATTACGTCTTACTTGCTGTATGTTCTATCTATAGATAGAAAACCTGGGTACCTTTTGATACTGTGTTTGATGCATATCTTATATCTACTGCCAGTTTAGAATGCTGAAGTACTTAATGTCAATGGATACATTATTTCTAAATTTCTAATAGCATCCCTATAGTGCTAACTTATGTAAAATATTTCTACCCGTATGATTCCATTGAGTCCTTACAACAACCTGTGAGGCAGATGTTCTCTGCTAGTCCAAGCTCATATATAACGTGTCAGTCCTGGAGTCAGGCCCCACATCTAGGTCTCCTGATTCCACTTCAGGCTGCCTGCAGGCGGTGGCCATGCTTCTGGCTGCACAGGTCCCGAGGCTGCAGGCGTGGCTATACGTAGGGTGAGGAGTACCTGCCTTTTCTCCCTCGTTGCTGGACATTCACTGGTTTAAAAGCGCTGGCAAATGATGCATCGTAAATCCCTTCTCCATCTGTTTCAATAGCGGCCTCTCAGCCAGAATTACAGCCTGGAGCTCTAGGTCATTAACTTGGCTGTATTCTAATAAATAGATTATGGTTCCCCATCAAATTAAAGTGCTTGGTCTTGGAGGAGGGGTAAGGTAAGAGTTTCAATCTCTGAGGGGAGGTTTCTGGAAGTGCTCAGAATGCTGCCAAGCAGCCATTAAGGGTTATTGGTGTTGGGGGTTAAATGCATTTAGAGTCAGCAGTTGATGCTTCAAGAACGAGCGCTCAGCAGCTGCTGAGCCTCTTCTTCCAGGGTTTTCTAAGCCAGAGCCTTTTATTATGACAAGAAGGATTTTTCTTAATGTAAAGGCATAGCAAAACCCCCAAATCTGAGCCTATCACGCTCTACAAAAGCTTAAATAGTGTTAATGTTCCCTAAGGGAGAACTGTAATAATTGGGACTGAGACCAGCTTATTATTGACGATCTGTAATCATTAACAGTAATGCGAGCCTTTTAAAGTCTAACTGGAAGCCAACTTGACAAATCTCTAGATGGAAAACCTGGACTTTCTTGAGGGTAGATGCCACATGTATGGTTTAATCTTAATTTGAGACTCAAATGCCATAAATACTAAGATCTGGAGTGTAGGGTTTTGTGAATGAGAGATTTGGCATTAGCGAGATAGCAAGTGTGTGTCATTTATCAGTAGCTGAGCTTAAAACCAATGTCCTGCGTCGGTTATTCACAAAGAAGGATGGTGCTAGAAGTGTCAGAATCTCTCGTATGTTGGGGGTAGGGGAGAGCTATTAGTCAATTTAAGATGTCATAAAAAGTGATGAACAAAACCCGACTATGTTTGAATAATGATGTTCCATTTTGCACAAAAAGAAATTAAAGATAGAAGCAAGTCTTCAGCACCATCTCTAGAAACAGGAACCATAGATAATGAAAATGACAGTTGCTTAATGTGTATCAGTTTTTTGGTTAGAGAGCCCTTTAAAAGGGATTGTCTCTCAAGTAGGGAGCAATGTTAATACTGTTGATTTTCTACAATGGGAGGAGGATCCAGGAAATGAGAATCAAAACTTGGCAGTGTTGCTGTTTCATAAGGGGGAAATATAACCTGTCTTGTTAACGACAAATTAAAATGGTTGATGAACTTCGTGAGTGTGATTCAGGCTAAATGAAAGCTGTATGAGAAATACTTGGAAGAAACTAAACTCACCCCGAGACGTATAAATATAATTCATGTGGACAGTGGGGTGAGACACAGGCTAGAGCCCTGGGCAGGCAAAAAATAGGATCACAGCTATGGCTTATTTTTTGAGCTCCCTTTGTCCTGACTTTCTATGTAATCTTGGAAAAAATGCTTACCTTTCATGGGCATTTACACATCTATTGAATGGGAATTATGGTGCCCTTCACTATTGTGAAGGCTATGCAATGTTTCTAAAATTTTTGAGCTTCTTAGAGAAACTCTCTGAATTAACAGAAGTCACTATAGTAAAAATTATAGAAGTTTATATACAGAAGAATATACAGGAACTTTATTTTGACCAAGAACTTTCTAACACAAACACAAATTTCCAGAACTACAGAGTTAGGCAGTTTCAAAGTGTGTAAGAAAGTCTTCTAGGTGGGATGATAGCCGTGGATAAATGAAGAAAATTTCTTTGGGACAGAGATTAGCTTTGGATCAGCTTTGGATTAGCTCTGGAAAGGGATAGTTTAGCATGACGTGTTGGTCACCTGTTGTTACGAAACAAACCACCTTAAAGCTTAGTGGCTTGAAACAGCAGTCGTTTTGTTTGCTCATGATTCTGCGGGTCAGCATTTTCTACTGGGATGACTTTTTCACTGGTCTCTCTCTGGGTCACACCTACAAGTGGCTGCAGTCACTAGTGGTTCATCTGAGGCTGATTGGTCTATGATGGTGTCACTCACATGACTGGTGTTGGTCTGGCTTTTGTCTGGGCTCCCCCTGCCCCCAACCCCCCTTCCTGGTTTCTCATCTTCAGGGAGCCTAGCCTGGGCTTCTTCACATAGTGGCCCAAAGTTCCAAGAGGCCAGGAGCAGAAGCTGCAAGGCACCCTGAGGCCAGGGTTGAGAACTCTCACAAAGTCGCTTCAACTTTGTGAGTCAAAGCAAGTCACAAGGCCAGCCTCCATTTAAGGGATGGGGAAGCAGATTCCTCCAGCCATTGATGGGCTGAATGGAAAGTCACATTGCAAAGGCTGTACAGGGCTGTGGAGAATGACGATAGCCATATTACTACCCCTACACATGATGGGGGAAGGCCAAAGGGTATTTAGATGAAATGGTCTACTAGTAAATTTAAGATTGAAATAGATGAGTTACATCATGAAAAGCTGGGGAAAGAAACCCCGAACAAAGACCCTGAATGGTCTAAGTTTTAAAAAGTAGATATGAGTGGGTTTTTTTTTTTTTTTTTTTTGCGGTACGCGGGCCTCTCACTGTTGCGGCCTCTCCCGTTGCGGAGCACAGGCTCCAGACGCGCAGGCTCAGCGGCCATGGCTCACAGGCCCAGCCGCTCCGCGACATGTGGGATCTTCCCGGACCGGGGCACGAACCCGTGTCCCCTGCATCAGCAGGCAGACTCTCAACCACTGCGCCACCAGGGAAGCCCTGAATGTTTTTGAAATAGAAAAATATGAAGAATCCTTATCTACTGGCTTTTTGGTATAAATGGTGTGTGCTAATACAACTCTCTGAAATAAAACGTAGAACTTGAGAGGTATAATTTAGGAGAGATATCCAAGGGGAAAGTAAAAGGATCCTTATACTCTCGGGTGTCATATTTATTGATTCTTGGGGTTAGACAGTTTGCTACAGAAGAATGAAAACAAACGAATGTGCAGAAGGGAGAATAAAAAAAAAAGGTATGAACTTAGGGATTAAAAGAAATAAAGTTTGATACATATCTTTATGTGATAGTCACTAAACGTGATTAGGACTGACAGTGTTCTCCTCAAATTAAACTTTTATCACAAATTCCCACCTTTCCCATCTAGATAAATATTTGAAAAAAAAAAATCCAGGGATTACAGTTGGCAAGGATTCTGGGAAGATAGCAAGATACAGTGGCTCCCTAACCAGCCAGTCTCAATTCTACCGTTTCTGGCTCTCCTGACCCAAACCGTTCCTGGCGCCAAAAGAGCCCTGGGTTCAGGTGAAATCCTGAGCTCTGTGGAAGTTGGAGGTGAGGGGGGACAGGTGAGGGCCTTCTTCCTGGGCTGGGCTGGGCTGGCAGTGAAGATTGCCATCTGATGAGTCTTGGGGGAGGACCAGAATGCACTGGATGCTATAAAGAGCTTGACCTACAGAGGCTGGGGGTACTTCTGGGAGGAACATTGAAAATTGCCCTCATCCCACTGTATGTACTTGAGTGTCTTTGTGATGTGTATCCCACAAGAGACCTAGGAGAACGTGAACACTTGGGCTGAGTGACTCCTCCCTGTCTTGTAGGCTGGGAGGGTGTGAGGAAAATTTGCAAGAAACTTCCCTCCTGGTGACTTGGCAGGACCCTGGTGTCTGTCTGCTGTCGCTCTGTGAGGTCGCAGGAGTAGAGACCACCGCGCTCCCACCTTTCACGGAAGTGTAGTCACGTGGGTCCTCCAACAATCAGACCAGAACCCCAGTGATGTAACAGAGAGACAGCTGGAGACAGACGCCGAGCGGACAAAAAATAGTAAGAGCACATAAGGAGATTTAAATGCAGCACAAGAAGACTTCTTAGAGATGAAGGGCATGCTTTTCCAATCAAACGTTTCAGTAAATGAATTGAAGGAGATGATGATCATTCCTGAGACCTGAATGAGGAGCCAGGTAGGTGAAGTGGAAGAATCTGAAAGCACGGAACAAAAATATAAAGGGATGGAAATCACAAGAGAAAATAGATCTAGGAAATATAACATACGACTCACAGGAGAGCCAGAAGGAGAAAAGGACAGATGGAGGAAAGGCAATACTTAAATAAATATAAGAAACAAATTTTCTGAGCTTAACAATCAAGACTTGACTCTGTACATTCAAATCGCTCATCAAGTTCCAAGCCAGATTTACGAATTCTCTGTGTGTACTGGAAAAGTTCTTGAACTCTTAAGAATACAGAGCAAAATCTTAAAATCTTCCAGACAGAGAGAACAAATTACCCACCATTAAGGGGTATCAGACTAAGCAGCAGATTTCTTATCTGTGACATCTGAAGCTAGAGATAGTGGAGTAACTTCTGTAGAAAACGGAGACAAAAAGCCAGCAGCCTGAAAGTCACATGCATAGCCAGGCTGCCATCTCTCTGTCAGGATAAAAGGCATTTACTGTTACGCAGGAATTCAGAGATGTCATCACCCATTTTCTAACAAAAATACTCAAGGAAAGAGTATCAGACAACAAGCATCCAAACAAAAAGTTAATCAGCAATACCTCAGGGTGAGCAGGGATAATAGCAGAGGAAATTTTTTTCTTTTCTTTTCTTTCCTTTTTTTTTTTTGAAAATTTCTAAATTAACCATTTAACTCAAGTGGGAAGGAAAGAATAAGTTCAAATATAATAATATTTACATTAAGTGTGAATGAACTGAATTTTCCCATTAAAAATTTGATACTGTTAGGCTAAGTTAAAAAGCAAAACCCGGGTATATGGTATTTTCAAGAAACATTTAAAACAAAGTGATACAAGTTGAAAAAAAAATGATGGACAGGGCTTCCCTGGTGGCGCAGTGGTTGGGAGTCCGCCTGCCGATGCAGGGGACACAGGTTCGTGCCCCGGTCCGGGAAGATCCCACATGCCGCGGAGCGGCTGGGCCCGTGAGCCATGGCCGCTGAGCCTGCGCGTCCGGAGCCTGTGCTCCGCAGCGGGAGAGGCCACAGCAGTGAGAGGCCCGCATACCGCAAAAAAAAAAAAAAAAAAAAAAAAAGGGCGGAGATCTCAGGCCAATATAGAGTCAGAAGAACTGGCAATATGAGGTTTAGTATTTAAGTTATATTTAAGTTAAATGCACAAATAGGATAAGGAAAGAAATTATATAATGATTCTAAAGAAGTACAGTTTATTAAGAAGATAAACATGGGGCTTCCCTGGTGGCGCAGTGGTTGAGAGTCCGCCTGCCGATGCAGGGGACACGGGTTCGTGCCCCGGTCCAGGAAGATCCCACATGCCGCGGAGCGGCTGGGCCCGTGAGCCATGGCCGCTGAGCCTGCGCGTCCCGAGCCTGTACTCCGCAATGGGAGAGGCCACAACAGTGAGAGGCCCGCGTACCACAAAAAAAAAAAAAAAGATAAACATGTATGTATAAAATAATATAGCCACTAAATCTGTAAAGCAAAGTATTAGAAATGCAAATGCAGTTATGGTGAGACACTTTAATAAACGTCTCTCATTTGTCTCAACCCGTCTTAACTTTGTGCAGACCCCTAAGATGGAGAAATTTTTTTTTTTTTTTGCGGTACGCGGGCCTCTCACTGTTGTGGCCTCTCCCGTTGCAGAGCACAGGCTCTGGACACGCAGGCTCAGTGGCCATGGCTCACGGGCCCAGCCGCTCCGCGGCATGTGGGTTCTTCCCAGACCGGGGAACGAACCCGTGTCCCCTGCATGGGCAGGCAGACTCTCAACCACTGTGCCACCAGGGAAGCCCAAGATGGAGAAATTGAATAAATAAAAAAAGTTAGATTTAACGGATATGCTAGAACCTTACATCCCTCGAATACAGAATATTCTGTTCTGGATTACTTACAAAACTTGATTGTATACTTGACCACAAAGAAGACCTTAACAAAGGCAAAGGAAAAGAGATTTTTATAGCTCTTGTTCTCTGATCATAATCCAGTAAGATTAGAAATAAAAGAGAAGGTAATAAAAAAGAAACTATTTACTTGGCAATTTAAAATCACTCTTTATAACATTTGTATCAAAGGAGGAGACAAAAGTCGCTTTACAAGATATATAGAAATCAATAAAAGGAGCATGATTCATTCCAAAAGCTATAGAGTAGAATGAAAGCTGTAGCCAGTGGAAATTTTACAGCCTTTGAATGTGTTCCTTATTTAAGAATAAGGACAAAGTGTATCTCATCATGAAATGAGAAAAAAGAATGACAAAACAAACTAAAATAAATTAGAAAGAGGTAATACTAAAGATAAAAGCTGAAGTTAATGAAATAAAAAATAATAGAAAGGATAAATACATTAATAATAGCTGGTTCTTTGAAGCAATAAAGTAGATATAAAGATTATGTGTCTGATTAGGAAATTAATAAAGAATAAAATACAAGACAAAATGAGAAAAAGGACATAATCAGAGCTATAGGAGCAATTCAAAGAAGATAACAATGATAACTGCATTCAACTCTATGGCAATGAATTTGAAAAATCAGAAAAAATGGATTATTTCCTTGCCAAATATAAATGTCTAAATTTGACTCAGGAAAAAGTGGAAAATTTGAATAAGACAGTACCATAAAAGAGATTGGAAAAGTGATTAAAGATCTTCCATTTAAAAAGGCAAGGGGATCATATGAAGTTACAGCTGAGTTTTATGTAACCTTTAAAAAACAAACAATTTTATCATTATTTGGACTGTTCAAGAAGATGATGAAAAGCCCCTAATTCATTTGTAAAATAAGCATACATTTAATTACAAAACCTGATAGAGTACAAAACTACTAGTCTGGAGACCAATTTAATGTTGAATACGGATGTAAAATTCTAAATAAAAGATTAGCAGATAGAACCCATCAGTGTATTTGAGGACCCAGCTATGTATGACTAGGTAGGGTTTATTCCAAGAACACGAGTGGAAATTTTTCAGTGAAATCCCTCACATGATCAAATTAGGGCTAGAAAACCACATGGTCACATCAATAGATGCTGAAAAAGTATCTAATAAAATGTATAGACACATCTAATAAAAAGTATAAATTAAGAATGGAAACTACATTAATATAATAGGCCATTTACCAAAACCAACAGTATCATCCTAAACAGCAAAACACACAAAAATTTACAGTTAGTATTAGGAACTAAACTAAACTTATTCATTTAACAAATGTTTTTTCAGCACTTACTTTGGGCCAGGGTATTGGTCTGTGTTCTCAGGAATGAGTAAAGAAGAGAAAAGGCTGTGACTCATGGAGCTTACATTCTTGTGGGAATTATTAACCTTGTCTTAGAGTTTCTGGTAAGTTTGTTAAAACAAGAAAAATGAAATAACTGGAATAAATACTGGAAAAGACAAGCTAAAACTATCTTTTTTTCCCCTAATGATATGATTGTATACCTTGTAAATCCAAGACACTCCAAGTAAATCCTGTAAGAATGAATAAGAGAATTTGGTAAGTGGCTGGATTAAAAATAAATAAAATCAAAAGCCTCCTTCTTGCCCCATAATAGCAACAGGCCCTTAGAAATGAAGAGTAGGGACAAATTAGAATAGTGACAAAACCTTAAAAATACTGAAGAATAAGTTTAAAAGAAAAGCATGAAACATGGAGAAAATGAAAATGTCTTATTGAAGAACAAAGATCAAGATTGTGAACAAATTAGAGACGTACCATGTTCTTGGATTGGAAGTCTTAATATTGAAGTATACATTTGATGTGATTCCAATCCCAACAGTTTTGTTTTTCAATTTGATAAAATGACCTGGAGGTTTATAACAGAAGGTTAAGTGCTACCAGTAGCCAAGAATATAATTCCTCCATTGCCTCCCTCCACACCACTGGCATGTAAGCTCAGGAGGGACAGGAATTTGCTCACTATTGAATCTTCAGCACCTATAACTGTGTCTGGAACATAGGAGACACTTAATAAATAGTTGAATGAATTAATAAAAAAAACTCCCTAGAGGAGACATAACTTACCAGGTATCAAAATATACTAAAAAGCCATGGTATTCAAATTATTATGGTCGAGACAGATGGCTAGACAAATAGATCAATGGAATACAATAGAAAGTCAGAAACAGATCTTGGAATGCATGAGAATTTAATATATGACAAAGACTGAATTTTAGTTAATCCGGAAATGGTGGATTATTTAACAAATGGAATTGACACTGATGGCTATTGACCTGGAAGAAAAGAAAATTAGAATCCTACCTTACACCATATATAAAAATAAAAGTAAGGCACGAAAAATTTTGTAAGAAAATAACTACATGTACAATATTAGGAACTGCATATACGATATTAATATTAACTATGATCAGAGACTCGGAAGCTGCAAGAGAAAAGATAAATATATGACTGTTCAAAAAGTCAAATATTTTGATTTTCAAAGGATATTAAGCAAAGCCAGTCAATTTGGGGAAGTGTTTGTAATACAGAGGATATAGAATTTAATACTTGTAAAAACAAAGAGCATTTATAAATTGAAAGGACCAACAACCCAATAGAAAAATAAGTAAAAAATATGAAGACATATGAGCAAATACAGAGGCGGCCAACAAATGAGAAAACAGTCAAACTCAAATAATGATACATCACCCCTCAGATTGGCAAAAATTATAAAGCTCAATAACATCTGTTGCTGTTAGAGGAAAAGACACTCATATTACTGAGTTGAAGTACATGTTACAGTCTTTTGGGGAAGCAATCTGGCAACATGTGTTAGGAGTAATATCTGTTTGACCCAAGAATTCCACTCCTTGTTCTCTTAAAAAAATAAAACACCTGTATGCACGGATGTGTATCACAAGATTGTATTCTGCAGTACTGTTAGTGTCGGGGAAGAAAATGGGGATACATGAATGCTTACCAGGGGAGGAATTGGTGAGCTATATTACATACGTTCAAATGGTGAAACGTTATACAGCTGATAAAAAAGGAATTCGGGGCTGTATTGGTTGAATTGAGAGATTTTCTGAACCATTATTGAGTGGGAAAAAGGAGGTGCAGAAAACTGGGTATAGTAGTTAGAAAAAAACAATGGAAAAAATGTGCTTATGGTGTCTTTACAATTATATGTACATGGATAAATATATGCATGTGGAAATATATATGGAAGAAAACACAGCAGGTAGTTAATATGGGTTACTGGGGGCAAGGGTGTGGCATTCAGGCTGATGTGAGTGGAGGGAAGTGAGGAGGAGAAGTTAACCAAATAAAACACACACGCACAGACCGCTAATAAAGAAACAATATGTATGATGACATTTATATGTTTATGTATATAAATTTGTGTGTATATGTGTGCAGGCATGCATGTATGCACACACGTGCAAATGAAAATTTAAAAGTAAAGAAGTCCTGTTTGCTTTGGGTTGTTTTATTCCATTATTTATTTATAATTTCTGCAGTACTAAGCAGGAGCCTAGCTCTGAAAGCACAGTAAATTCTCAAAGTCAGATGCAGCATGGTAATTGTATCCTGGCTCTCTGTGTTGTGAGTAGCAGAAATCCAACCAAAAACACTAGCGTGAACAAAAACGGGGATTTATTGGCTTATGGGAGCCTCACACACGATTAGGTCCAGAGGCTCAGTTCAGCTCTCATCAAAGGTCTTTTGCCTTTGTCTGTATCTCTGCCTCCTGCCTTCCTTGACGACTCTTTTTGTTTTTGGCTTTATTCTCTCTTAGTCTCCCTCTTGATGGCATGACAGTTCCCTGATACATCCTTTTCTGGTCTATTTTCCTTCCCCTGGCCCCTGGCATGTTTCTTCTTCCTCCAAGCTTCAAATTTAAAAAGTCCTAGGAAGGAGCTTTGACAGGGCTGGTTTGAGCCGCATGCCCATCTGGACTGGTCCTTGTGAGCAGGGGGTTAGTGGAGTCCTGCGATGAGCCAGCTGGGTCACAGATCCACAGTGTGGGAAAGAAGGGAGGCACTGCGATTAGTGCACCAACCCAACCACAGCCACAGAATTTGAGTGAGGGGAAGACTTCCCCAAAGAAGCCATGGCAGTTGGGAAGGAAGCAGTGTGGTCTAAAGGAGAAAAAAAGATCCTAGGTAGGCAGACAACATATCCACTGGAGGGACTCTGCTTCGAAATACAAGCCAAGTTTGCATCTTCAATATCAAAGGAACTGAGTAGTGGAGAAAGTGGATTTGAGTCAAATACTAAGTAGGGCAATGAAAATAGTCATTTGCCCAAAAGCTCAAATTGATTTATAAGAATTATAGTAGGTCATTATCTCCTTGTATATTCTTACCCCAGATGATTTATAAAAGGCTTAAGTGATTAATGAGAAATGTCAGCTTCAGATATTTGAATAGGTGTTCTTCTAGGAGAAGAAAATCTTTTGTATTTGTCTTTTCCCCCAGCTTTAGGGAGATGTCGTTGATGTACAACATTATGTAAGTTTAAAGTTCACAATGTGGTGATTTGATACGTGTATATATTGCAAAATGATTACCACAGTAAGGTTAGTTACCACGTCCCTCACCTCACATAATTACATGTATTTATTTTTAAGGCAGTTTTAGTATGCCAGATTCTTCTTTCTCCTGTGCCTGGTGAGACATACTTTTAGCAGTTGTTCCCATCAAGTAGTGCTCCAGATTTGCTCACCTTAAAGATTCCATCCTCTTTAATATTGATTTATAGTGATGCTTGGATATTTAGGTGATAGATGAATGACTGACATTTCAATTTTGTGAAAAAAATGAATGAATTTACAGATCACAGAGGAAAAAATAAGTTGATCTGAAATATCCATGGACAGAAAAATCTGGGCTATCAAAGTAGCTAATGTATTTAGCCGTGGATTTTTTTTCTTTTTTTAACTTTTTACTGTAAAGATGACACCAGTACAGAAAAATGTCCCGCCTGATGGTGTAGCACGACATGGACATTCACAAGGTTCCACCAACAGGTCAAGAGATGGAACCTCGTCAGCCTCTTAACAGCCCCCCTCCTCCTCCCCCCACCGCAAAGGCATCTGCTGTCCTGACTTTTATGCTAATCACAACCTGGTTTCTCTTCTTAGTTCTACCACCTAAACTTGCATCCCTACTACAGCTTAGTTTTGCCTATTTTTTGAGCTTTCTGGAGATGGAATCATATAGTATGTGCTCTTTGCGGTCTGGCTTCTTCTTTCATTCAACATTTGAATTGTTGCCCACAATTATGGAGTGAACGCAGGGTGGGAACGGGCTGGAATGCCCGTCTCGTAGAGGATCAAATTAACGCCTCCACTGATCGTAACCCTATAAAGTTACAGATTATTATCCAAGTTCTTTGGGGGACCTTAGAATCATAATGAGATATATGAAGTATTTAAGAACTCTAGCGGTTGGTACCCCGTCCTCCCAAGAGGAGCAATCAATGTGCTGTTTATGCCATTCTAGAAAGAAACACTTGTGCTGGTCCCATTTCCAGGGATGCTACCAGAGCTCAAGGCTTTCAGCCAGTCCTGCCCAGAAGTGCCACTTGCAGAGGCAGGAGTTGATGAAGTATTTCAAGCTGATGGAGTGGGTTTGCTAGAAAACTCAGAATTAAAGTAGGTATCTTTTTAATTGGATGTTTGAACATTTAGTATTTTCTTTGCATGTTACCAAGAAGCCCCCATATGAATTTTTATAAATATGAACATTATGATCATAACACTATATCTTAACATATTCAAAGGTATGAAGAGTGTTTCTGTGAAAAAAGAAAACTTTATTTAAAATAAAGTTATTCTCTTAGACAGCTCAATACTGCTTAAGCGAATAACTTGTTCCCAGAATTAGGAACTAAAAATGGTGGTGGGCCTAACATAGAACATTCTTACTCCTCTTCTAATAGTAAGAAGCTTGGTACAGAAAGTATTAATGTAACCAGCTGATTGTCAAATGCTGACAGTGTAATGTATTCTCACATATGCATACGCCTTTTAAAATTTTTTTATTTTTCCCCAGTTTTATTGAGATCTAATTGACATACGGTACTGTAAGTTTAAGGTATACAGCATAATAATTTGACTTACATATATTGTGAAATGATCGCCACAATAAGTTTAGTTATCCATCATCTCATATAGATACAGAAAAAAAGAAAAAGAAAGTGTTTCTTCCCTTTGATGAGAACTCCTAAGATTTACTCTCTTAACTTTCAAGCATACTACATACAGCATTGTCGAAACTACAGTCGTCATGTTGTGCATTACATTCCTAGTACTTATTTATCTTATAGCTGGAAGTTTGTACCTTTTGACTGGCTTTGTACCAGTCCCCCTTCCCCCACCCCACCTATGGGTAACCACAAATCTAAAGTGACCTCTTTTTCTATGAGTCTTTCTTTTAAAGTTTCCACATGTTAAGTGGGATCATACAGTACTTATCTTTCTCTGTCTGAGTTATTTCACTTAGCATAATGCCTTCACAGTCCATCAATGTTGTTGTAGATGGCAAGATTTCCTTTTTTATGGCAGAATAATATTCCATCACATATATATGAAGAAGTTGGTATATACACATATACTTCTTTATTCGTGTTTAACACTTAGACTGTTTCCATGTCTTGGCTATTGTAAGTAGTAAATAACGCTGCTATGAACATGGGGGTGCAGATATCTCTTAGTGCAGATATCGACATAGTGTTTTTGTTTCCTGCGGATACATTCCCAGAAGTGGAATTGCTGGATCATATGGTAGTTCTGTTTTTAATTTTTTGCAGAAACTCCCACACTGTTTTCCATAGTGGATGCACCCAATTACATTCCCACTGACAGTGTGCAAGGGTTCCCTTTTCTCCACACCCTCTCCAGCATTTGTTATCTCTTGTCTTTTTGGTCATAGCCATTCTAACAGGTGTGGAGGTGGTATCTTATTGTGGTTTTGATTTGCATTTCTCTGATGATTAGTGATGTTCTGCACCTTTTCATGTACTTGTTGGCCATTCATATATCTTCTTTGGAAGAATGTCCATTCCTGTGCGCTGTCCATTTTTAAATTAGAGTATTTGGTTTTTTGCTGTTAAGTTGTACGAGTTCTTTATATATTTTGGATATTAACCACTTATCAGATATGTGGTTTGAAAATATTTTTTTCCCATCCCATGGGTTATCTTGTCATTTTGTCGATGGTTCCCTTTACTGTGCAGAGCTTTTTAGTTTGATACAGTCCCACTTGTTTATTTTTGATTTTGTTGCTTGTGCTTTACGTGTCATATTCAAAATGAAGTCATTGCTGAGACTCATGTCAAGGAGCTTTGTCCCTATATTTTCTTCTAGGAGTTTTATGGTTTCCAGTCTTAAACATTGAAGTCTTTAGTACATTTCGAGTTAATTTTTGTGATTGATGTAAGGTAGGGGTCTAGTTTCATTACACATAAGCCTTTTGTGGGTGTTTCTAGATGTATGCTCTGGCTCTCTGTGCCTGTAGATTTCATTGTGCTTATTTATCCTCACTGAATGTTTTACTCTCTCTTTTCCTGATGTCTTTGTGTATACGCTTGCATTCTGTTTTCTCCTTATTCACACAGCTTCACGCCCATCAGTCCTTTTGACAGTAATGGAGGCAGTTACTGCTATGAGTTCTACTGTTACCATCAGCTCCAGCAAGGCTGGGTGGGACGGTAGCTGCAGAGAGAGTACAACGTGTTCTCTTGGGATGGGCGTTGGGTCTGTGTGTGGCTACCAAGAGAGCTGATGGAATGGGAGCCGTCCAGAAATTGGATCACTAGTGACCTGCCCAGGACTAGGGACCATCCTCTGCAGGCAGCTATAGGACTGGCAGTGGTGACAGGGATAGAGCTCCTTCTTGTCCCTTGACTGTCGTCCTGAAGATGTTCATCCCCCAAGAGAATAAAAAGCCAGTTTTGTAGCACTGTGGCAAGATAAAGTCACATTTTGCAAGGACTTGGGCACGTGGAAGGGAAAGGGATAGAAGAGCTGATGTTTGTGTCTATATATTCTTTTTTGCATGTAAGTGTGGATACAGAGAAATTAGCTTACGGTAGCAATTTTGAAATACATGCCTTCATATACAGTCACTCTATTAAAAAAAACTCTACCTACATTCTTTTGGCTGATGCCAGAGATTCTATTTATTGATTGACTTCCTTTTCCCACCAAGAGTATCTTGCCATGCTAACCATTATACTATCCATTCTTATATGATATGAAGTCAATTTAAAAATTAACTAAGTCATAATGAAAAAGGAAGATAATATGTATTCACAAACCAATTATACATGATTTCAAAAATCATCCAAGTTTTCCTACCCACTGCCTCTTCTCTTTAAGGCAGTAGGAGCCATAACAAACTTAAAATTCTAGCAGAGTTGCAGTCTCCCTCTCAGCACTGTTATGACAGCCTTCTGCTGTTATTGCTTGGGGGTCTGCTCAGAAATTCAATTACATTTTGATATTTTTCCAAGCAAAACATAATTTAAGACAAATGTACTACCGCCCCAATCACATATATTAAAGCAAAATAAAAATTATTTAGAGATTTCCCATATTGCTGCTCCCTTCCATTAGTGCTAATAATTGAGAACAGACTGTGTACGTGAGTGAAATCAGCTTTCAGCCATTTGTCCAGAGCCAGTAGTAATAGCAACTAGGGGTCAACATTAAGGACTGTTGATTGTATCAGGCTTTCTGTAGGCAAGTGGGTGAAGTTTGAGTACTTCTTGATAGCCAGGCATGCACGATTCTTCATATTTGGAGACATAACTGCAAATGTGCTCTGTTTACTTCTTTGTCTTGGGAATTAGACTTGACTTGGTTATAATGCTTATGTCAGGTGTCATATGCTTCACTCTTCCTTGAGTGTATGTATGTATACAACCATGGTTTGCAAGACTAGTATTGAAACAAAAAGTTTGAAATTGATCAGTCAGTTAAGGAAGGCATTTATAACAGATTTCTTTACACTGGGAAGGTGAGAACCGTCTGCTGTATTTAAATGCGCTCTCATCTTTATAAAGCACTTTCTGAAAACACATTTTAAATCTTTATCCTTAAGATTTCCCTTCTTTTGTGTGTTCCTAAGCACTGTTGAGGGTATTTAGACAATTGGAGCTTATACCAATGATCCGCTGAATGAGTGAGTCTATATTGAATGGAGTTTAATTGCAAACATCTATTTCTGGTAAGTGTCCCATTCAATCTTCATAGAGGCCAGCATTTGTTACAAGTTTCAGAGAGAAAAATCTCTATATCGAGCCATTCCCACAGTGCTCTGGAGTGTACTTCACACCACTACGATTCTTAATTCCTTCTTTACTATCATATTTGTGGACTGAAAAAGCTGAGCATGGAGATAACACTTTCCTATCCTGGAGGCAGAAATGTGTGAAAAGATGAAGGGGATTTAACCTTTCAAGTCTACCGCTTCTAATCGTTGAAGCTCAGAAAATTCCATAAAGCACTTTTCAGTGAACTGTTCACAATATTAGAATTTCTTTTCCTTTGCAGACCCTTCATGTGGCCTTTGTAAATATGCGTTTGAGACACAGAGAGATAAGTAGCAGCTGAAAAAAATGCCTGGAAGATTTCTGTCCCTCCTCTTCCTGCCCATTTGCATCTCTGCCTGATTCGAATGATGTGATATTCGGAGAGACAGCTTCATCGAAGTCGTCCTTCAAGGAGACCCATCTGGCCCAAGACTGGACGTACAGAATTCAGGATGGCCAGTCAGCCGCCAGAGGATGCCGCTGAGTCTCAGGTCTCGGACGAGCTGGAGTGTAAGATCTGTTACAACCGGTACAACCTGAGACAGAGGAAACCCAAAGTGCTGGAGTGCTGTCACAGGGTGTGTGCCAAATGCCTCTACAAGATCATAGACTTCGGGGACTCCCCGCGCGGCGTCATCGTCTGCCCTTTCTGCAGGTTCGAGACGTGCCTGCCGGATGACGAAGTCGGCAGCCTGCCCGATGACAGCAACATCCTCGTGAACTTGACTTGTGGTGGCAAAGGCAAAAAGTGCCTGCCTGAGAACCCCACGGAGCTGCTGCTGACCCCCAAGCGGCTGGCCTCGCTGGTCAGCCCTTCCCACGCGTCCTCCAACTGCCTGGTCATCACGATCATGGAGGTGCAGAGGGAGAGCTCACCATCGCTCAGCTCCACGCCCGTGGTCGAGTTCTACAGGCCCTCCAGCTTCGACTCCGCGACCACCATGTCGCACAACTGGACCGTGTGGAACTGCACGTCCCTGCTCTTTCAGACGTCCATCCGGGTGTTGGTATGGTTGCTAGGTTTGCTGTACTTCAGCTCCTTGCCCTTGGGCATCTACTTACTGGTATCCAAGAAGGTCACCCTCGGGGTGGTCTTCGTCAGCCTCGTCCCTTCCAGCCTCGTCATCCTGATGGTATATGGCTTCTGCCAGTGCGTCTGTCACGAATTCCTAGACTGTTTGGCACCGTCCTCTTAACCGAGACGCACGCTCGGAATTTGACAAACGTTGCCACGTTTCAAGTGAGGTCATTAAGCCCATCTTTTCTCGCGCATTCTCTGTGATCAGTGCCCGTGGCGTGAACAAAGCCACTGGGCACATATTCGTGGTCCGTTTTCCATCAAAATGTTGACTCAGTTGGTTCCCCTGTGTGCTGGAAATAAAAACGTTCGTTGCTGCTTATGTGTTAGCAAAAAAGAAAAAGGGATCAGCTAAGCCTTCCTAGAGCCCTTCTGAGTCTTCCCAGAGAAAGGGCAGGTTCTGCTCAGAGCTGCTAGACAGACGCCAGGGCCAGGCGTGTTATGCTGCCGTAGGGGTCTTTGTGGACAGTTAGGCATGAACTGATTCCTCTTCTCATAATCTTAGCCGGGGATGGAGGGTGGTCCAAGAGGAGAGCAGCCCCGAGACACACCTGTTTGCTCAGTGCTCATCCCCTGCCCCTGCCCCATTGTTGGCGCTTCTGTGGATCCTCTTCAGCCCGGATGCTGGTTCCCTCTGCGCATGCTCCTTGCCAAGAGGACCCTCGCCTCTTGTGTGGTTTCAGTTATGTACCTGTTTTGCCGCATCACTAAAGAGAATTAAAAACATTGAGGAATTTGCATCAGAGTAAACTTCAAGGCGGAATGTGGCCGCTTGTTTTTGAGACACGCGCTTTCCTCCACGTTTATTTTCCACTCTCCAGCCTTCTCTGAAATTCTCTCAGAGCAGTTATCGTTCAGAGATCTGACTTGAGCTTTTCCTTAAAGCATTTTCGTTTAGTTTCTTTTTTTTAAACCACGTTGTTCAGTCAGCCCCATTCCTTATCCTGAGTGAGGTTCCGTTCAAATTAGTTGCCATAACTTTGTGTGGATTTTGTTTTTTTCCCATTGTATTTTAGATTCTATTACGGACTCAACTTAATCCCATAACAATTTGGGGTAAATTGCGGCAGTGGAAACCCAGAAACAATTCAGGAGCTGTTCAAGCTCATGGTTTGATGTGCTGAGAACCTAAGTATTTTGCTGTGCTTTACTGAGCTGTACCAAAATACTATGGTTTAGGCCTATATGCCAGACTGTGTTGCAGTAGGTCAGGGAGAAGGATGGGCAAGAAACATCATGCCAAGTGGATGCCCTGAATCGAAAAGATCCTTCAAGGAGGTAAGATGGAGGGGCAGAGTGCAATCTGACTATTGCCATCCCTGTTAAGTCCCTTTTAGAATGGATTCAAGTTCTTATGCAATCGATTTCAAATAAAAGCATAAGCTATGTGACTTGAGTTAATGAACTTCTTTTCATGATGTAGGGGAAGTTGAATGTATATATTTATGAGAAGACATTGGTTAGCACATTTTAGGTTTGAGGGAACAGAATGCCCACAGAAAGTAGGCAAAAAAAAAAAAAAAAAAAAGCTTTTTAGTCTAAAACTCATTACTGATGATAAACATTTAAATACTTATAACTCTTAGAAAGGGGCATTACTAAGACTGCTTTAACTTGTTTGTGATGAAACATTTGTTGCTTGAAATACAGTGAACCAGTTCCAATCTCTTTTATTCAGTAAAAAAAATGACACTTATTTCTAGAATAGTAGTTTGACTTTAATTCTGTAACTATTAACTTTGAGAATATGTATGCCCAGGCTAGGTATGACAGGAAAGTATATGTGGGATGTGGCCCAATGAATTTAAGCCCCAATACAGCTAAATACACTTATAATTTCACGAAATCTAGTTTAGATAGCATTGTGAATGCAATTTCCAAATATCCATTTGTACTTAGAGTAAATATAATGTTTAGGAGATGTTTTGTGGTCCGGATTTATATATTTATAAGGTTTTTAAAAAATGTTCATGTTGCCTGAAATGTAACATCAAATAAATTGGCGACTTATCATGGGATGAGGTTTCTAGAAAGCCCTGGACATGGGTACTATGCATTTTGCTTCTTTGTATAATGTCTGCAGTGCTAAATTTGTGTCTCTCTTTGTATCGTGATAGTCTTTTTTTTTTTTTTAGTTGCCAGTAAGTTAATTCGGTGTTAAAGAGTTTTAAGTGTATGACAACAAAAAACTCTTCGTGCTGTTGAATGAAAAAAGGACAGTGCTTCAGTCTTATTTATTGTGGTGATGTTTTGTTTGTCCATTAAATTGTTATTATTTCCAAGCTAGAAGTTTGATTTCTCTGACTGATGGTTGAAATTCAATTTTATTTTGGACTGCTTTTAACATTAGATAACTGCAAACGTGAGCTTTCGAAAACATTGGTTAAGCTAATTCCTTTGTCATATGAAGATTCCAGAAGTTTCTGACAAAGCTGATTTTCTCCATCCTACTTCTAAAAGGCCTTCATACCTTTTATTTTAAAGAAAAAAAGGAAAAAATAGGAAAGATGAAATAAAAACATTGTCTTTATAATAAAAATGTTTGCTTTTAATTTGTTTGATTTGTTTTCCAGATTTTGCTGAGCTACTCAGCAAAATAGATCCAATATAGTTAGGAATTCACTAATCTTGTGTGATCTGGGCAAGTTTAAAAAAATTACCTGATAATTAAACATGACCAGTGTTAGGCAAAGTAGAAATAATTTGGGACTATGTAGCAGTTTTATGCTTATGATAATTAGTGAATTGGCACCATATGTTAATTGAGAGCAATGGTTTCATTCACTCCTGAAATCTACATAAATGAGGAAAGACCTGTTAAGGAAAACAGTTACCTGTGCTAGTCATAACCTAAGGTGTGAACTCATGCTTATCTGCTGAGAGACCCTCAAGTGATGTGCATTTGCCTGATTGTAAAGAGATACTAGGCTTCCAAGACACCCTGAGTTTGAAGAAATTTCTTAATCCGCCAACCAGGTAGACGTGGAAACCAAAGGAATCCTGTATTGATAGGCAAACTGACAGTCATTATAAATATGAGCCTGTGAGTCCTGGGGTGTAGAAGAGATGGAAATTAGTTAACTTGAAAGAGTATATTGGAGGCAAATTACGGTCCTACATGTTTCTGCATTTTTGGGGAATTGTTCTCTTTTCAGTCTTCTTGGTAATAATAAATAGTTGCCCTAATTCTTTTGAAACACTGCAGAAGCACCACAAATTATTCCAGAACCTTCCTCAAAACCAATGAGCAGTTTGGTTAAAAGTAAGATCCCTGAAAAAGTTTAACCGTTTGCTCTTGAACTTCAGTCTTGTATGTTTTCCACCTCTTTACCCCTGTGTTAGATGTCTACTTCTCTTTGCCTCAAATCTTTTATGAATTTTACTCCTCTGTGAGATGCTAGAATATTGGGTCTTCCCTTCAAGTTTAGGTTTGTGTGAAAGAGAAGAAAGAGAATAAGAATAGTAGTAGTAGTAGTAGTAGTAATAATAATGCAGGTAACTAATGTTAAAATTGGTGTAAATTCCAAGTGAGTCCTGGAGACAATACAGATTCAGCTCGGTTGCTTGTAGCATTTAAATCTGTGTTATAATCCAAATCTAAGTATACTCAGTGTACAGATAATCTCTATGGTTCTGACATGAAGGTGCTTTAATAGAAATTTAAAAAAAATTATGTCCTGAATATTTTGTATACTAAGTAGGAGTAGGTGCTAATATATCTGTAAAAGTGGTTGAACCTTGATTTAATTAAACATTCAATTACATGGAACAATTACTCTATATAAGCATTTTAATTAATCAGAAGTTTATAGATTTGCAACATATTAACATTTTCCCTTTACATTTCATAAGAGAAAAGAATATGCTGTTAGTAAGTCATTTTAGACCTTGGTTTGCCCGTGAAGTGTGATGGTTTAGGCACGAAAGTTTCTTTCAATGTTCAGATTCATTTGCCCCAGATCAGCGGTCTGGCCTGAAGACTTACATTTGGGAGTCTTTGGCATTCAATAGCAACTGAAGCTAAGGGAATAGAGAAATGGAGAGAGGGAGCAGAGGGCCAAGGCTGAGCTCTGAAGCTGTAACTTTGAAGGATCAGCAGAGGATCCAGCAAAGGGACTGCCTAGGAGCAGCCAGAGCGAGGGAGGTGGGACAGGCATGGAAATTGGGGCACGTGTGGTCACCGGAGCCGAGAGACAGAAGGTAGAATTAGGATTACTAGGTGAACACAGATTAGTATGTTAAAAGATTTTTCAAGCTTTTTTCATGAAGTTTTAAAATAATACAGAAAAGTTGATAGACTCCTATAGTGATCACTAGTACGCTAACCACTTAGAGTTTCAGCAGTCAGCCTTTTGTTATATCTGTTTTTCTCTCTCTCCCCTAAGCATAAGGGACTTACTCTAACTAAAATATCATTACTATATCTAAGACCATTCAAAAATACTTTTGTGATATTATTTAATATGCAGTCTATACAGATTTTTCTATTTGTTCCCCAAATATCTTTTAGAGTTTAAAACACAAAGCACAAACCAGGATCCAGTTAAGCTTCACACGTTGCATGTGGTTGTTGTGTATTTTATTCTCTTCTATTCTGGAACAGTCACCCCACCTTGTTTTCCCTGTGACATTGACTTGAAGCAGGCCAGTTACTTTGGACAATGTCCCACATTCTGGATTTGTCTGACTTTCAGGCAGATGGTGGTGTTGAATGTTATTCTATCACTTGTATTTCCTGTAAACTGAAAATTAGGTTTAGAAGTGTGGTTGGATTCAGATTTGGGGCAAGAGGTTGTCTTAGATGATGCCATGCATTTGGAATTGCATCACATGAGACATGAATGGAATGTTGCCCCACCATTAGAAATACTGACCCATCACTCAGTTAAGAGGGTGACCTCCAAGTCTCACCATTTCCCCTGTACAATTAACAAGTGATCTGTGGGGTGATACTTTGGCACCATGCAAATTACCATCTTCCCTAAAAACTTTTACCTGATGGCCTTAGCATCCAGAGATCATCCTTGCCTGAATCAATGATTTCATTCTTCCAAAGATATGAAATCTAGTCTAATCTAGGTTTTTAAGAGACAATGGTCCAGTGCCTTTGGCAGGTGAATTGTGGAGGAGATGGAATCATAGCAGCCTACACCCGTCTAATGCTTTGGTAAATCTTAAGGTTGGAACACACCGTTACAGTCATCCAATTATTGAAGGACTAAACTGAAATGTATAATAATCTTTTATCTCCTGAGGTATTTTCTATAAGATCAGAGAAGAAGAAACCCAAATCTTATGTGAAATAACAGTGTTTTAAACCTGTAAATACTGCCCTTGACTCTAGCCTCAAACTTTCAATGTACCACGTGGGTTTCTTAACCACCCATCTGAAACACGTCATTACACTCTTACTTAAGTTGCTTATCAAGCTCTCTGGTTATCTTTCAAATCATGTTTGGACTATGTGTGATTTTTCTTCAGACTCCTTTGCCTAAATCTTTATCAGATCTTTTTCTTGAACTCTTCACTTAAGACAGCTCCATCTTCTTGTTATTCTAGTAATTAGTTCACTCCTCAGTTTATTCTTCAAAGTGATCTTGTTTGGTCAGAATAACCTCTTGTTTATTGTCTGACCATTCCCTCCCTTCCTAAAACCCATCTAGGTGGTGGGTTCATTCATAAAGTTCACTGTATGTTTCCAGCCTTGATACTGTTTGAGAACTTTCCCCACGTGCACTCCAGTTTTTAGATTTTCCAATCCCTTGAGTGGTAGATGGAATACATGCAGAGCTATTGCCAGTGCACATAATAGATCCTATAGTCTTTACATAATGTTTTAAAATGTTTAGTAAGTATTATGCGTAGGTAAGATGTATGCTGTATAATCCTAAACTTAATGTCTCTCCCTGACTCTTGCCAATGCAGTTCTAATTTGGTTGAGCCAATCATGGATTATCTTTTGGCTAATAAATGTATACTGGACTAGGGTCAGATCATTCTGAGAGTTGGTTTAATGTCTCAAATTCCTTCTCAATAGTTTAGAATAAATTAAGATTTTTATTGTTTCATATCTATAGATAAGAAAGCTTCGCTTCTAATGCGGAATATGAGGTGAATTAAAATAACACTTTTGCTATGAAATGTTATTTTTTAATACTAAATAACCTTATTAGTCAATAAATGAACATCTGTGTTTGTTACGTGCTGAGCCAAAACCTCTGCACTTTTCCTTTTTTCCCATTTCCTCTGATTTCTTTAATGCCATTTATGGAAGAACCCACAGCTCCCCACTGCCACCCCCCTCCACATCTCCTGCACATGCACACACACACACCCCAAGTCTTCACATTTTATGAAATTTGAAAGAGATTTTAAAAAGAACAACATTAGTTTCCCACCCGTTGGTAATTATCCATTTAAGGACCATTTAAAAATATTTTTGTGACCTCTGACAACTACATGTATGACTTCTCATAGAATAATGGGTTCAGCTGCTCGTCTCAGGGGTAATCATTTCCTCTTGTACAGTATCCGCCATTACTAAGCAATGGAAGTTATCCTGAGCCATACGATGGGCTGGTTGGTGACACTGCTTCCGTTTGATGTGATTTTTCAAGATATTCCAGCTGGAACTATGTATTTCTATGGTTAAGTTTATTGTCATCAAAAATTTTATTTTTGGTTAGAGTTTTAAAAATTATAAAATTATTCTCAGCTCATAATTTGACCAACTCTAATCACTAGTTGAAAGGGAGCAAAATGTATCATAATTTTGTGAGATTTTTCTGCTGCTACAGTGGAGGATGGAGTGACGTGGCACCAGGAGACCAGTTCTTGGAACTGAGGAGGAAGTTTGCACGTCTGATTACTTCATCCTCTTCCTTACCTACAGCTTTATATCCCAAATGGGAACCTTGTCAGATTTTTTGATAAAACGATTCATTATTTAACTCACGTTATTGACTCCCTATTATGCATAATACACAAATGTTCCTTGACTTTTTGACATGCTATCCATGTCGGTCACACTTTATTGAAAAATATAAAGACAATCTTGGTGTTTAAAAAGAGTATCTTATTAAAGCAGTTGTTCTGAAATATATGACATGGAACGTATCCAGGTAGGTGGTCCAAGAGAGGACCTCCCGGCTGTGCACGTTTGAGTAGCTGTGCACACTGTATCTTCTTAGAGATGCTCACTGAGCATCAGCCCAGGAAAGTGTTCAAGACATTCCGATAAAGAAACCTACTTAGTGATTTAATCCAATGTTTTCTCAAACTTAGTTTTTCTCAAAACGTCGATAGATATTGTGTGGAATGAGTGCTCTGTGGAGCCCATTTTGTGAAATTTTCACTAGAAAATTGATAAAACAGTCATAACGTGGACTCTGCCTACAGATGTAAATCACAGGGCCAGTACATGGATTAAGAAGGCAGTCGAGAAGAAAGTCATAATTAGACAGTAGGTCCGAGTAGAATGGTGAAATGCAAAGGAGGACAGGAACAGGCTGACAGCAGCAGCGGCAGTAAAATGTCGATCATTTCACTTGTTTCCAAATTAAACAATTCACATTCTTATTGAAGTTTTATGGAACGACACAGTCAAACTCTGCCTCTCACCCAGCATCCGTATTCACATTACATGTAGGGAAGTAGCTAAATACATGCAGAAGGAGGGTGCAAGCAGAAGAAAGTACTGGTTATTTTTTGAGCCGATGAAACTTCCCCAGTTAATTCTCAAACAATGGAACACAAGGTTCCAAATTTTGAAAAACATGTACCAGACTTAAAGTTTTGATCACTGAATGTTAGGGCTGGAAAGATTTCTAAGATCACAGTCCAGCTGCTTTATTTCACAGACTGTAAAACTCTGAGAAAAGGTCAAAGGAGTCATGTGAGAAGTGCTAGGGCCAAGTTCTAACCAAGGCCTTTGAAGTCCAAGTCTGCTTTTCACCTTACACATCCCCGCTGCTGAGTCAACATCAGCCAACTTCTGTTTTCCACATGGATTACGAAATTATGGGCAACCAAGATGCAGCTGGACAGACATTATTTTATTCCTAGAAGTCATATCTAGCTGTAAAAATACGTAATGAAGACAAGAAATAATCATCGGAATTATTCAACTTCCTCCTTTTTCCTAGAGAAGTAAGATCAAAGCATTTGGGTACTGAAAACTTATCTGTGAAACAAACACGAAGAGCTTTATCACACACAGCAGGCAGATAGCTGTGGTCATTAGGAGAAGGAAAGGAGTATTGACAAAAGAACCTGGACACGGACTTCCCTGGTGGTGCAGTGGTTAAGACTCTGAGCTCCTAATGCAGGGGACCCGGGTTCAATCTTTGGCCAGGGGACTAGATCCCATATGCAACTAAGAGTTCTCATGCCACAACTAAGGAGCCTGCCTGCCGCAACTAAGGAGTCCACGCGCCGCAACTAAGGAGCTGGCGAGCCGCAACTAAAGGAGCCCGCCTGCCACAACTAAGACCTGGCACAACCAAATAAATAAATAAATTAATTAATTAAAAAAACCCTGGACATTTTAATGTATACAATGTGATGAGTTTGGAGGTGTGTATATACCTGTGAAACCATCACCACACTCAAGGTAATAACCAAATCCATCACCTCTGGTAATTTCCTCTTGTCCCACCTCCTTTTTCGTAGTAAGAACACTTCACCTGAAATCTACTCTCAATAACACTTAGCTGTTAACCGGAGGCGCAGGGTTGTAGGGCAGGTCTCTAGCACGTAGTCCTCTTGGATACTGGACGGTAACTCCCTGTTTCCCCAGCCCCTCAGTCCCTGGAAACCACCCCCACTTTCTTTCTTTTGCAATTTGTAGTTTTCCCTGGAATTAATTGCCTCATTTAAAAATGTACTTCACTTTCTCCGCACTTATAACTGGATCATCCTTGGAGTCTCTCACTACTGAAAAGCCTTTCCTTCCTCTCAAACAGGATGGATAATCTACCCGTTTACCCTCCTGCAGCCCTGTGTAGTCTTGACCTCCTCTAGATTAGTTGCTTTCTGCACAGCTGTCATCCAGGGACTTCCTTTCATCCTGGGAATCCTCTTTGCTTAAATCACATGCTATCTTTTTCTTGGTTGATTCATTTTTTGATGAAGCACATTGTCCAGCAGCTTGCAGGGGGAAAAAGGCATAAGAGGTAAACTCTTTAAGACCTCCTATGTCTGAAAATATCCTTATTCTAGCCTTAGGCTCGATTGATGCTGTGTTTAGAAGTCATTCTCTCTTGTTGCTTCTTTGCCATGCAACCCCAGTTTGCTATGGAGAAGTTCTACAGTATTCTAGTCTTGGAGCCTTTGTATGTGATTTTTTTTTTCCATTGTGGAAACTGTTAGTGTCCTTTTTGTTTCTGGTCCACATTGTTCTGAAATTTCGCGGTGAAAAACTGTTATACATTCATTTTTTCCCCCATTTATTGTGCTAGGTGTTCAGTAGACCCTTTCCATGTGGAAATTTATTCCCTTGGTTCTAGAAATGGTTTTGTATTCGTTTTTACAAAATATCTTCCCCTCTATTTTTTTCTCTTCTAGTTTCTGGAATGCATGTTGCTTAGCTTTTGAACCTTCCTGATTGATCTTCTAGTTCGCTCCTATTTCTCATCTCTTTCATTTTTGATCTAATTTCCTAGAATTTTTCTCAATTTGATCTATCAGCCCTTCTCTTTAATTTTGTTTGCCATCATTTTAAATTTTTTAGAGTGCTTTCTTGTTCTCTGAATGTTTCTGTTCTTTTTTTTAAACAGCAGTCTCCTCATTTCATGAACACAGTATCTTTGTACCTCAGTGAGAATATTCATTCTAGAATTTTTATATGTTCTTTTGTTCCCCCATCAACTGTTTCCTCTGAGTTAATTTTGTCTGTTTCCTTTGGTCTGTGGCTTGCATGGAGAACCATCCTCATCTGCCTGATCCTTGGCTGTCTTTTCAGTTTAGTGAGGAACTAAACACGCCGGTTGGAAACTGTACACATGGCTGGGACTTGTCAACTGATGGGCCTCTGGGGATGGTCCTCCTGTTTCATTGGCGGATGCTCAGTTCTCATTCCATCTAGGTCTTTCTTTTAAGTTGATGAGTTTCTCCACAGAGGAAATGCTGGCTGCCAGTGTTTTGGAAGCTGAGTGAGGGGAGGAGGGTGTCAGATTCCCTTTTCAATAGTAGCCTGTCATTTAATACCTCTGTTCTCAGTAGGACTCCGGACTTCCACCCCCAGGTGCTCCCTGTGCCTCTGGAGAAAGACTTTCTCTGATGCAACCCCTTTAGAAAGAAAGCCTTCGTCTTCAGCAAGGCGGGGAGGAGACAAGAGGGCCCGGAGGGTAATTTCTTCTGTGCCAACTCTCAACAGCTCTGTGACCCCATCTTCAGAGATGGTGCCTCTTTTCTTGAGCTTTTCCAAAGTTCCGGTTCATGCATCAACTTGCTTCTTTTTGACATCCTTCTTCTCCTTTGCTGCCACTCCTGCAGGCGTAGGAGCGGCTTCCAGTAAAATGTATGCTCGCTATATTTATTAGCTGCGGTGATTGCAAATGAGCTTCGATGGGTTCCAGAAATTTTAGAACTTTTTCTTATAATGTGGTCAAGGTATATATACAACACAATGAAGGTTAAACTTTTCAAAAAGCCCATGCACTGTCATATACTGATTCCCCCGAAACATGGATGGAGTCCCTTGGAGTTCAGAATTGCAAGAGACACCCATCCTCGGTAGCAGTCTCACCAAAGAGAAAGATTTTTTATCTGTGGGTGTTATTATCATCTCACTATATTAGGGGGTGAAAAATTGGGCAGAGCAGCCTGGTAGATTTTTTAAAAGCTTACTCTTTCCTATATTTAATGGAGAAATGGGAAAAATCGTCGTTGGCTTAGAAATTATTTTTAATAGAATTTGAATATCTATGAGCAGAAACCATTTTCTTTTTTAACTTATGTCTAATAAACATTCCATAGCCCTTAAGGTAGAAAATAACTCTCTAGCAGTAATGAGACATAACACTTGCCATGATTAATGACCGCATAAACTGAAAATCTCAGATCATCAAAGTCAGTATTTTTCTTTTGAAAGGTTTACTGCGGCCAAGCTCTTCGTCAAAATCTATTTTGCAAGATGCTGATACTGTGCTCATATGAAATTCAGAAATAATTAAGCATTTGTCAGACGTAATTTGTTTTCAGTTACACAGGTAAATGTGAAGCTGGAGTCTGTTGCCTGTAAAAGTATTTGACACGTTGGTACATCAGCTAATTACTGCTTAGCACTGGGTTGCAAAATGATAACATGCTATACATTAAGCAGTACTAAAGCGGAAGTGATAGCTTCTGTTGAGCAATTAAGTCGTTTCCTGCACTTGTTAAGTTACCTTGTGTTTATGAATCAAGCCCCTGAGGAATCTGAGGCCCTGTTCCCTCTTCCTGTAGCATGTGTTTATGGAGGCCTGCGATGACGGTCCTCTCTGGGATTTACTGGACACTTACCATGTGCTACACTTTGGGTGAACCATGTGCCTTAGGTTCCTGATCTCAGTCAATCGTCACAGCAGTTGTCTTAATATCTCCATCTAGCAGCTAAATTCAGGATGGTACCAGGTGAAAAGTGAAAGTTTTCTTCTTCCAAATCCACCTGCACTTCCTAGAAGTATTCCTTTTAACCTTTAAAAATTTTTTTTAAAACATATCTCCTTTACACAGTACTTCTTGATTCCCCTAAGAAGACAAATATTTAACTCACATTACCTGCTACTTTCTCTTCTCTCCCGTTTTGTTAGTTATGCTATTTCTAGTCTTTCTGTTGATTATGTTTATAACTTAATATATAGACTTCAACTCCCAGGCTTATTTCTCCACGACTGGCTGCATTTCCCTGTTCCCTAAACTCTTAGATCCGAGCTTTTTGTTGATTTGGGATGGAGACTCTGAGGAAGGCTTAATGCCAAGCTTCTGAGCAACATTAAGTAAATATTTCTTAAATAAACTTTTTCTTTTAGAAAAATTTAGACAATTATATAGAGAGTCCCCATATACTCCACTCCTAATTTCCTCTCTTATTAATATCTAACATCATATGGTACGCTTGTCACAATTAATGACCAATATTGATACATTATTATTAACTACAGTCTATATTTGCATTTCCTTGGTTTTGCCTTAATGTCCTTTTTCTGTTCCAGGCTCCCATCCAGGACACCACATTACATTTAGTTGTCATGTTTGCTTAGGTGCCTGTTGGCTGTGGCAGTTTCTCAGACTTTCCTTTTTTTTTTGATGACCTTGAAAGCCTTAAGGAGACTGACAAGTAGTTCTAAGGAGTCCTTGGCAGTTTTAAGAGCTTTGGGTGTTGTGTACAATGTCCCTCAAGTAAACTGTGTCTGAAGTTTTTCTTGTGATTAGACTGGGGTTTGGGGTTTGGGGGAGGAAGATTGCAAAGATAAAGTGCCACTTTCATCACATCATATCATGGTCCATAGTGTCAACATGACTTTTTATGGTGGTTATGGGCCTTGATCACATGGCTGAGGTAACATTTGTTAGATTTCTCTGCTTTAAATTTACTTTTTTTTCCCCACGGATGCTGATTTTGGGGTTGTACCTAAAAATTCCTCACCAAATCCAAGATCACCTAGATTTTCTCCTTTGTTTTATTCAGAAAGTTTTATGGGGACTTCCCTGGTGGTCCAGCGGTTAAGAATCCGCCTTCCAACGCAGGGGACGCGGGTTCGATCCCTAGTCAGGGAACTAAGATCCCACATGCCGCAGGGCAACTAAGCCCAAGGGCTGCAACTACTGAGCCCTCGTGCCACAATGAAAGATCCCGCATGCCACAACTAAGACCCAATGCAACCAAAAATAAAAAAATATTTTTTAAAAAGTTTCATGGTTTTATGTTTTACATTTAGGTCTATGATTCGTTTTCAGTTAACTTTTGTGAAAAGTTTAAAGTCTGTATATAGGGTTTTTTGTTTTTTTTTTTGGTATATGGATATCCAATTATTCCAGAAGCATTTGTTAAAGACAATCCTTTCTCCACTGAATTGCCTTTGCTCTTTTATCAAAGACCTGTTGACTATATTTGTAGTTCATTTCTGGAGAAAACATGAAAGAATGTTGGAATGTCTTTCAACAGTAGGTATGCTGCTGTGTAGAGTTTTGTAGATGCTCCAGCAAGTTGGAATAATTCCCCTCTCCCGGTTTGCTGAGAGTTTTTATCATGAATATGTGCTGGATTTTGTCAAATGCAATTTCTGAATCGATTGATACAATCGTATGATTTTTCTTCTTGAGCCTGTTGATGTGGTGGATTACATTGATTGCTTTTTCAGATGTTGAACCAGCCTTGTATACTTGGAATAAATCCCACTTGGTCATGGTATATAATTTTTATACATTGTTGGATTTCATTTACTATTTTGTAGAGGGGTTTTGCGTCTATGTTCATGAGAGATATTGGTCTGTATTTTTTCTTTCTTATAATGTCTTTATCTGGTTTTGGTTTTGGAGTAATGCTGGCCTCGTAAAATAAGTTACAAAGTAGTCCCTCTGCTTCTATTTTCTGGAAGGGATTGTGGAGAATTGGCATAATTTCTTTTTTAAATGTTTGGTAGGATAACCAGAAAACCATTTGAAGTTGGTGCTTTTTCTTTTTGGAAGGTTATTCATTACTGTTTTGATTTCTTTAATAGATATAGGGTTATTCATGTGATTTTCATGTGATTTTTCTGTATTCTTCTTATGTGATTTTTGGTAATTCTGTTGAAAGCTAGACATTTTGTATTACGTACTAGGAACTGAGGTAAATAGGCAAAACTTCAAGGATTTTGTATTATCAATATAACTGTGTTTGAATTTGTTAGCCTGGCCGTCAAACACCTCCGTATTTTGGCTTCAATCTAGTATTTCAGCCTTCTCTTCAAACAATAATGTCATTTATTGAACACATACTGTTTATAAGTGTTTAACACAAAAACACTGGTAGGCATTTATAAATATCCCAGTTTTACAGATGTGAACTCTAGATGCAGCCAAGTGGAATAACTTGCCATGGTTACGTAGATAGTAAATGACTAAGCCAGGACTGGACGTCCTGTCTCTCTGGTCTCTGAATCCCATACTTTTTCTCAATAGACCTGAATGTCATTCCCTTGATCAAGTCCTCAAGTCTAGCCCAGTCAAATTTGTCTGTTCATTATCCCCCAAACATGCTAATAGCTCTTGCTGTCCTCCTTGGAATGCCTTGCCCATCTGTATCAGTGATGGAATAGCCAACAAAATAATTAAATAATAAATGCATAGTTATTTCATATTACAGAAAATTTGGAGGTGAGCAGTCCCAGAGTGGACAGAATGGCTCTGCAGTGTCACCAGTGACCCAGACTTGTTCATCCTTGTGTTCTGCTATCTTCATCATCTTGGTGATGCCACCCATACTGTTCACTAAAAGGATGATTCAGCTTTCAGAATCGTATCTGTAAAGGACAGGAATCCAAGCAGAAAGAAAGGGAATGGGGCAGAAGGGAAGAAAATATTTCCTAGAATTTTAGCAAAACAGGACCCTAAACCCATCCCTAGATCCATCAGCTGCACAGAGAGCAGGATTGTTGTAAGACATGGTTTATTTTCCAGAATATGCACATGGTTGTCCCAACAAAATCAGGGGTCTAGAAGCAATGAGGAAGGGGAGAATGACTTTGGAGCCCAGCCTCCGGGTCTGCCAGACCATCCTTCCTTTAAGGTCCAGATCAAGCATCATTCTCTGCCCCGCGATCTCCTTCCCACACCACACGGCATGGTCTCTTTTTGCACAGAATGTCTGTAGAGCTTTAAATTATTTACTGTCTTGTATGTTGAGTTATCTTTTCAAGATTATATCTATTCTTCAAAAGTATCTTAACATATGCCTTGTAAAAAGAAACTATGTCTTATGCATCACTCACACACTAAACATTTGCTTGAGCACCAAATGTGGTCTGCTTAGCAACATCACCTGATAGGCTACATATAGTTCTTTTTTTTTAAATTTATTCAAGTAGAGTTGATTTACAATGTTGTGTTTATTTCTGCTGTACAGCAAAGTGATTCAGCTATATATACACACACACACACACACACACACATATATATACACACACACACACATTCTTTTCATATTCTTTTCCCTTATGGTGTATCACAGGATATTGAATATAGTTCCCTGTGCTATACAGTAGGACCTTGTTGTTTATCCATTCTCTATATAGTAGTTTGTTACGTATAGTTCTTTATGGCTTGGATATCTAAACTCCTTATCTTGTCTCTTCTCACATATGTAAAAGAAAGATTTGAGAAAATACATAGTTCTGAAAATGATGAACATATAAAATTGTTTTTGTAGTACGTGATATGCAGAAGGAGTAAGTAGACCTTGAAAATAGAGTCCAGTCTTCTGAAGTCAAGAGAAGCCTCATTCAGGAGCAAAGTGGTTTAAAAGGCTGTGTCTTTGTAATACGGCATCTTTCCCTCTATTGTAAGAAACTAAAAAAAAAAAGGAAAAAGCATTTTTCATTCATCACTTTGACGGTATTATTTGACACATTGAGATAATGATATCAGTTAAGAAGAACCGTTGAGAAATCAACAGACCAAGTTGTTGGCTGAAGGGCTGTGTTTTGGGTGTAAACATGCAACTGTGGCTTTTCAAAATTCCAAGCATTCATTAAAATAAGATAGGCTGAGAGAGCAGCAGGATTATATATAGGCTGTTTTGCAGAGTAGTCAGTGGTTTGGAGGAGAAGAGGAAAGACGACTGGGGCTGGGGCCGGAGGATGGTGTTAAGATGCTACTTCCACTCCCTGGATCTGAGCAATCTGCTTGGTGTTCATTTCTTGTAAGATCATCTGGGGTGGTTATCATTTTTACTTCCATAAAATAGATGAGAATTTTATTTCTCATTCCTAAGGAGAAAAATCACTTACTACTGCTATAAATCAGATACTGAATAGGGTAATTTATACACATCATTCTTATTTAATTCTTCTAGCAACCCAACAAAATAGGTGATATTCTCCCCATTGTACTGATGGAGAAATGGATAGTGCAGTTGCCCAAGGTTACAGAGCAATGGTAGACCTGAGGTTCTTCCCCCCAGATTCTAAAATCTGAGAGTTTTCCCCCATTTTTTGAAAGCAGTTATTCTCCACCTTGGCTGCACATTAAAAATCACCTGGAAGCCTTAAAAATCCCTTACCGCCCAGACCACATCCCAGATGAATTTAATCAGACTCTCTGGAGTTGGGACCCAGGGGCCTCACCAATTCCAACACGGAGCTGAGTTTGAGAACCAGTGTCTTCCGAAGCTGGCTTATGCAAAAGAGGTATGGAAATGCTAGAATTAGGATTTACTGATTTTAAATTTATTAACATAAGTGTGGGGAGGTGAATAAAGCACTAATCTGGGGTTCATCTTACCATTTGCTCATTATGAGGCCTTGGGAAGTCATAAATGAAAAAAATTTCATTCGTAGAAAAGTACAGAGAAGAGCACAATGAACATGTGTGAACCCACTTCCCCGCTCTGTCCAATTTCAATTCAATCTAAAGTTCAGCTGTATTTGTTTCATTTTTTTCTTAATTATTAAAATGATACATATGCATTAGAAACCCCCTATGTTCCTGACCCCAATACCGTCTGTCTCCAGTTGTGTTTATCATGTCCATGCACCCTTTAGTACTCTTACAATGTATGTATTGTATTCGTACAATGTATGTATGTATGAATTAAAGTGTATGTGTTTTCAAATTGTGTAAAAATGGCACATATACCACACAACTTTGTGCAACTTCATTGTTTTTGTTGTTGTTTAGTGTTGTGTTTTTGAGATTTATCCATGTTGACACAGGGGCTGTGTAGTATTCCATTGCATGTACGGCAAATTACTTACCTACCCTGCTGCTGATGGATATTTGAATTGTTTCTAATTATTTGCCATTAAACACAAGCCTGCAAATTTTTTTTTTTCCTTTGGCCATACCGCGTGGCCTGTGGGATCTTAGTTCCCTAGCCACAGATTGAACCCGGACCCTCAGCAGTGAGAGCATGGAGTCCTAACCACTGGGCCACCAGGGAATTCCCTGAACATTCCTGATTAAACATCTCCTTGTGCAAATGTGCAGCAGTTCCTAGGAAATACACTGAAAAGAAGAATTATTATTGGGTTGAAAGGTATGCCTGTTCTCAACCTCACTAGACTTGGCCAAGCTGCTCTTCAAGTGTAGTTTTTCTTTACATCCTTGACAATCATAGGTATTATCAAATTTTACATTTTTACCAAATTGACCAGTGTGAAATGGCTTAAATTGCTTTAATGGACATTTCTCCAATTACTAAAGGATTTCAACAGTTTTTCTGTATGTTTATTGTCTTTTCACACCTTCTGCCTATTTTTCTTTTGGCTTGTTTGTTGTTTTCTTTTGTCTTGTTTTGTTTGATCTTTAGGGTATTTTTATGTATGTTCTACACTAATCTTTTGTCAGTTATACACACTGCAAGTATCTTTTCCAGTTTGTGGCTTATCTCTTCAATTTATGGTGTGTATTGGAGAACAGATGACTTTAAGCTGGATGCAGTCAAATACATTGATCTTTTCCGTCATGGTTTATAATTTTTAAAAACCTTCAAAAGAAATCTTTCCGTACTCTGATGTCAGAGAAATATTTGCCTTTTCAAAACTTTTATAGTTTTCACATCTAGTTCTTTAATCACCTGGAGTTTAATTTGGGGTTTATTTTTATATTAATTAGGAGGAGGCTAGGTTATACGGAAGAAACCAACAACCCCAAATCTCAGAGGTTTAACCTCCAATTTATGTCTCATGATGCTGTTGTCCACTGTGGGTGTGCTGGGTCTCTGCACATCACTGCCCCTCAGGGAGCCAGGCTGATGGAAACTTGTCTAGACAGCAGCATCCAGGATCCTGGAAGCAGGGAGCGGAATGTGGCAGGTCACACACTGTGCTTGAAGGTGACACACAGGTCTTCTGTTCGCATTTCAGTGGCCACAGCAAGTCATGTGACCATGTATGTCTAACTTCACAAGGGACGGGAAGTGCAACCCCATCCTGGGTCCAGAAGGAGAGAATTGGAGTATTTGATAAACAAAATTAATTTTTTATTGGAATAATCAATTCTCTCAACACCATTTGGGAAGAGTCCATGCTTTCCTGATGGATCTGTAACACCGCCTCTGTCGCACATCACGTTTTCACACTGGCGTGTTTGTTTCTGGCGTTCTCTTGGGCAGCGTTGGTCCATGATACCACATCATTTTAATCACAACAGTTCCACCCAGTTGTTGATCTCATATCTTACAGTGAAAGATCCCTAACCTTGGTCATCACCTTGAAAATTGGCTCAGCGACTCCCGATCCCTTGCTTTTCCCATGAATTTCTAAATCAGTCTGTCAAATTTTATGAAATTCCTCCAGGATTTTGCCTAGCGTTCCCCAGCAAGCAAATACTGGTGCCAGAGTGAACTTAGATCTCCCCAATCCCCATGTGAAAGACATTGACCTGTCAGCCTAGGAACTGACGCCAGCAGGTGAGGACAGGGTACCTGGCTTGCTTGGGTCTTACAGCACCCAGCATGGGGCTGGCCTGGAGTAAACACCACTTGGTGAATGTTTGTGTCTGTGCATTTCACTGAATGTGAACATATGAGTCGAGAGGTCTTGGTGCCCCCAGTGGAAAGGGGCTTGGAACATTCTTAATAGGCTTGGAGGGTGAAAATAGAGAATTTGCTCCTACCAGAGATGGCTTGATCTCATCACTGGATGTGTCGGAGGAAGGCCACCTTTGCAGAGTAGGGACAGAATTGCTCATCAGCATTCAGAGCCAGGCATTCTGGGAATGAAATCCGTTTGCCACCTCTTCCGGAGGCATTGATCTCTGATCATGAGTCACTCAGCCCCCAGGCGCCCCCTTGCAGCTGGCTCCGAAGGATTCATCAGCTCCATCACTCGGTTGTTTCTCCCTGGGGCAAATGGTCACTGTATGTACAACAAATCCTTATTGAATCAGACTGAAGGGAGATGGCAGCAATCGAGCCCTCAGTTCGTCCTGAAATATGGCTGGTTGGAAAAAAAAGAATGCAATGGAACATATCAGAGAAGATGTTTCTTCCATGCCCTTGACTACTCCAGTGGGATTTCTCTATTACCAATGGTCCTCTATGACTCACAGCTCTTTTCCCTTCCCTGCCCTTTTGTAGCAGGAAAGGAAAATTCTGTGCTCTGGCTCACGGATTGTGCTTCTCATGACTCAGTCGGTCAGCCGGTTGACATTGATTTGTTCTTTGGGGCTCTGTAAGTCACAGAGGAGAGAGTGAAGTGTGCTCTTGCTTTTTAGTTTGTATTGGTGAGGCCAGAACTCCGAGGCTGTTTATTTCCATCCACATACCTAGTACTTTTGCTGCCTCAGAGTGAATGCTGGTGCCTTGGTTATGGGCTAAGCTGTAGATGCCCACATAGTTTTCTATGCAGCACCTTTTTATTGAATGTCAAATAGAGCTTTATGTAAAAACAATAGCAAAGCTTAACATTAGCTAGTATTGCTAACAATTATATCACAAAAGTATGACACCCATACACGAAATAATTGGAGTTATTCAATAATTGCATGCATTGCCCCAAGAACAGTGGCCCCATCCCTGGAAGTGTTCCATGGAGGCTGGCTGAAGTGAACATCGATCCATATCGGGAAGGAGATGTGCAATAAATAGGAGGTTGGATGAAATTGCTTGTAGGCTTCCTTCTGTTATTAGTTTTCTGAGGCTGCTGAAACAAGGTACCACAAACTGAGTGGCTTAAACAACAGAAAACTGTTGTCTCACAGTGCTGGAAGCTGGAAGTCCAAGCTCAAGGTGTCAGCAGGGCCCCCCTTTCTCTAAAGCCAGTAGGGAAAGATCTGTTCCAGACCCCTCTCCAAGCTTATAGTAGTTCCTTGGCTTGGGGCAGCCTAAGTGCAGCCTACACATGGAATTCTCCCTAGATTTCGATCTCTGAGTCCAAATTTCCCTTTTTTTAAGGTCACTGGTGTCATATTGGTTAGGGGCCCACCCTACTGCAGTATAGCCTCAACTCAATAATTACATATGCAACAACACTATTTCCAAATAAAGTGCCACTCTAGTGTGGGAGCTAGGATGTCAATATATGAATTTGGAGGGGGAACACAATTCAACTCTGCAATTCAGTCAGATTCAAGAAATATAGAAGTCTAATTAAAATTAATAGCCATTGACACTACTTCTAAACACTTTTTGGTTATTGCTCATCTAACCCTGGTGTCCCCCGTGTCTGGGCTTAAAGAGAACATGTCTTTCTTTAAACCCTGAAGTTCTTTTACTTCCCCATATTTCTTTAGCTCCATGGAGGACTGACTACTGCCTTTGCTTACCTCTAACAAGAGATTCTTGGACCTGATCTAATAAAGTTATTGATAATAGAAGTATAATCTGGGCTTTAGATCAGCAGTTAATCTGGCTTTCCCAATAATCCCTCTGCTCTCTTTTTGTCCCTGCATTTGCCAGCCTGAAATCCTGGCACTGGCTTTTCCAATCTGAAGGGTGGATTCTTCCCCATCCATGTCAGCTCTTCGCCCTTTGAACCTTGGGTATTGCAGGTGTGGATGGTCACACTCAAGATTTAGAACAAACTCGCACAAAACTCAGTTACATTGGAACCTTACTTTACAATCCCTGCTTAATCAGAAACTAATGAAACCTCGAAGCAAAAGCATTTAAAATGTGATGAATGATTCTATCACAGGAGGGCAAGAGCAAAACAGCTAATTAGGAAAAAATCTTGTCCGCGGGGTTTCTCTGGTAATGTGGGAGTTTTCTTCTTCTAATGTTGAAAGAAAAATAATCAGGAAATAAATTTATATTTTCAGTACAATTTCAGCTATGGGGAAAAGAAAACAGAAAAAGAGCTGGGGTGGATTGAAGACACATGTTAATAGTCATTATTGACAGTTCATAGAGCGCAGGTGATAAATTTTTTTTCTTTATAGTTGCCATTATTTTCAAATGTCTTTAAAATAGCCCATGTTTTATCCTTTAGCTTTCTTTTTTCATCCCACCTTCAACATTCAATAGGCACAAGGATGTAAGTTCCTGAACCTCAAAGGCTGTGCTGTGCATTATATAACCTATTGGACTTAGTTCTTGGCCATAAGATGTTCGCTCAATGTTGGTTAAATAAGTATAGGAGAGGGATGGTTTGGGCTGTGAAGCTTTGTATGAGAAATAGTGCAGAGTGGACATTTTTCTCATTTTGTTATCCCATTACACTTCCAGTGCATATCATACACTACAGACATAATGATGTTATGCTCAGGAGGCCAAGTTTAGATGAAAATGAGAGTTTAGGTTGAAGGTCAGAAATGATCCCATAAGTTGCTAGTGATAGAGACCAGTTATGCAGGCTGCTGTCTTTCAATTATCTTGATAAAGAAACTTATTTTGTTCCTGGAAATTGATGAGCTGGAGGAAGATGAATGGAGAGAGATTTAAGATGTAAGCGTCTGATTTAGTAGATCTCTTAATTTATGTAGAGGTGTGTGACAGCTGAGGCCTAGATCAGCGTACATATTCTTATTCAGATTGCAGGGTGAAAGGAGAAGTCAGTGCACTTCCTCAAACCATTGCAAATCTCCGTAGCAACAGAAATAGATGGAACTCCCAGGTGTGAACCATGAGGAGCCATTGACAGCTGTGCAAAAGGTGCTACCCAGCTGCCGTGACTTTTCCCAGCATAACCTGCTCTTCTTTTTTTCTGTACACGGGCCTCTCACTGTTGTGGCCTCTCCCGTTGCAGAGCACAGGCTCCGGACGCGCAGGCTCAGCGGCCATGGCTCACGGGCCCAGCCGCTCCGCGGCCTGTGGGATCTTCCCGGACCGGAGCACGAACCCGCGTCCCCTGCATCGGCAGGCGGACTCTCAACCACTGCGCCACCAGGGAAGCCCCATAACCTGCTCTTCTTGTTCACCATGACTAACTCCACGGTAAGCCATTCTGAACACGTAAAATGGAGGAAAATGGAAAATCCTCCTTTTTTTTTTTTTTTTTACAATGTTTGTAGTTTGTTTTTGTTTTGTTTTGTTGTTTGGGTGTTTCTGGCCATGCCACACAGCTTGTGGGAATCTTAGCTCCCCGACCAGGGATCAAACCCATGCCCGCTGCAGTGGAAGCACAGAGTCCTAACAACTGGACTGTCAGGGAAGTCCCTGAAAATCCTCTTATTAGGATTCTTATTTTATGACTTAAACAGAGGACTCCATTGGGCTACTTACCAAATGAGTGTAGGTGAGCAGCTCAGAGTTCTCTAGTGGTAAATTCTCAGGGCAGCCCTAAGACAATCACTCAGGTGTTTCCATTCACGACCGTGGGCACATAGCCATGCTCCCTGCTCTACCTGATGCTTCCTTTTATGCACCTTAAAAATCAGGACCACAAACATCTATGTCCCTAAATTTGAGGGAGGCATTTCCAGTAGAAAGTGCGGTTCTCCTCCCTAGAGAAACAGAGCTTAAGACCCACTCCCGGATGACACTTTGTCAGACTTTGTTCTGCTGGTCTATTGTTTTTCTTATCATGGAAAAAGATTGACTGATTTGCTCTTTGGGATTCTTGCATCACATCTTCTCTGTGTTTAAGCCATAGAGCAGGCAAAACAGGTGAAGCAGGTACCTTGGAAGGTGCTTCTAGCTCAGTATTGGGGGCGTGTCTTTACAGGTTAGGGTGATTCATTCCCTCCTCTCCCCTCTTTATTCCTCTCTTCCCAGATATAAATGACGAGGATTCGATGCCCGCCTTCTCCCCGCCCTCCCTAATTCATACTCTTTTCTCCCCGCCCTCCCTACTTCATACTCTTTTCCTTTTTCCAATGCTTCTTAGATTCATGGCTCCCTTAGGGTGGAGGGAATGAGTTTCTGTAAGTACAGTTATTCTTATCTTGTCCCACACCCTCATTCCAATTTTCCCAGTATATAAATTTCATCTGAAGGACTCTCCCCATCTCAGCATCCTCTACAAACACTTGCCGGTCCTGTCACTGCTGAATTTCTCCACCGAATGCTTTGGAGGGAGCAGGAAAGCCAGCGGAGGCCTCTGCAGGGTGGCTGCCTTGATCTTGTCATTGAAGCCAGTGCATTGCTGACTGCCACTCCACTGCTAAGTGGAGTTTTTTTTTCTTCTCTTTCTTTCTTTCTGTCTTTTTTCAAGCCTGACAATTTTCTCCAACTCACCTGAGATTTGATTTTAACTTCATGATCCTTTACATGTTTTGACATTTTAGAAATCAAAATGTCAGTGAGATGAACTCTCAGCAGAGTTTGATCAGATATAACACAGGCTTTACCAAAACAGCGATTAGTCTCGCCTGGCTCTTTGCTGTTGAAGGGGGACTTAAAAGAGTAGTTCAACTTTGAGCCTCTCCACCTGGGGAGGGGATGGGGGAGGGATCTGAAGGTCTGAGTTCTTGCCCGACTCTGCCACTCACTGCTGTTTGCCTTCTCTGCCTCAGTCTCTGTATCTGTAAAACAATCAGAAAGGTCCCTTTCTAAGTGAATGTTTGCTCCGTGCCCATCTTTTACTTAACAGCAAGTCCCTTCTTGCACTTTCAAGCATCTTTCTGAGATAAAGTGTAGGAAGTCAGTCAAGAAAGTTAGGGGCATCGACAAGTTTCTCATCCTTGGGTCAGAGGCCTTAATGTCCTATCATCACCAGGAAACATTTGTTGGGGGCTTATCTGCAGTGGGCCCTGTGTGACGTGTCTCCCCATTTCCCCGTGCACTGTGCCATATGGCTTTGGGAAGGTCATTTCTGGGTTTCTGTGTTTCCATTTGTAAAATGGACACGCTGATTTCCATTTCACCTATCTCATAAAGCTGTTTTTAGGTTACCTGGGAATGAGTTAAAATGCTCTGAGTTCGTTAGAAAAGAAGACTTTTTTTTCTGTTTTCCTGTTGTACAAGCTTTTGTGGGCTTAGTGAAAACCAAATGCATCCCCTTAAACATTTGTACTCAATAGTAATCTTATAAACACTGGCATTATCAAAATCTTTGAAGCGACTGTCGGCCTCAAATAGCAGAAGATACTCCTGGTTGTGTGGAATATACTACATTGCAAGATAGAGAGAAAAATGCTGAAATGAAGGTTTTTTTTAAAAAAAAGTTGTGGTTTTTTTTGGGGAAAAAAATCAGTGTGCTGGAAACGGACATGTCATTACAAGTAAGTTTCTTCAATGAAATTACTGTGAAGACCATTACCTTTCTATAATAAGGCACCTGAATTTAAGTAACATGGGAGATAACATAGGCTACTTTTGAGGCTAACAGCGTCAGATCTTTTTCTGTATCTGCTGTCAGAGCTATTTTCATTCCTCCTGGCTGCCTCTGGGAGACACAGCCCCAAGCCAGCAGCACATCCATCCCCCCCCATCCCCCCCACCCCCGCCACAAAGTCCACAGCCCCCAGATGGCTCCACCAGTGCTGTCCTTGCTGTAATCCCAGCCCTCCCTCCCACCCCAGTGCTCATGTGAGAGTTTGCTGCGTCCGCTGCGCAGATGTCATCAGCTGTATTTCCAAAGCCCTCACTGTGCCTGTCTCTGTTAAGCTCATGCTTATGTTTGAACCATGCGGGGAGTCTTCTATTCAAATATAAGCATCGTTGTTGCTCCCTGACAAATGTCATCTGTCTGTCTGTCTGTCCTCAGAAAATGGGGCTCTCTGGGGTGAGGGGTAAAGCCTTCCTCTAATTTAGGATTGAAAAAATATCTCATGAGAGTGGGTCCTGTCCAGTATAATCTTCTTCCCTTTTTATCCTGAAGCCTTTTTATTTCTTGATATAATTCATTTTCGATAGTTAAAATCTCTCCACCTGCTCTTGCACGGCATTTCACTGTTTGCAGCGTCCAACAGCTACAGTTGTTGTCAGGACTTAGCACATATGTATTACGGAACAATCTGACTCTCAGGAAGGTGACAGATTTCCCAGTAAATCACACTTCGCTACAGCAGTAATC